>NW_027271255.1:190000-333355 GCF_040938485.1 Diadema antillarum | reverse complement strand
TTTTCCTCAAGCGTCCATCTGACGCAGACATGAAAAGCCATTTCGATTCGAGGTCGATAAATATAAACAGTGTGAGAATATGGAAACGTTTCAGACCATCCAATCGAATCTTGGAGACAAACGAGTTGAACATTAAAATCGTCAGGCCTCCAGGATTAGTGGTTGTCGTAGGGTATACGGACAAACTACACGTTGTAGATGAGCAGGGGCTTCATTAGTCGGCAGAGGGCCTCGGATTTCATACAGTCAGCGTAAACAAAAAACTACACTTCAGGTACCAATCCGCATCGTGCGTGCTGTATTAATGCATATCGCTTATCTTGACAGTCACGTTGCGGAAGACGATAGTTTTTCGTTACCAGGTAACAGGAGTGAGGTTAAGAGAGTAGACATCTGCCGTGCTCTCCCTCTTCAACCTCATCAGTCGAATAGGCTGGAGTGGAAACTGCATCATTTAATTGACTTTTCTTGAACGTGGGCTCCTACGAAATTCCTCGTCCCAAAATCATGACATAGATCATAACGTATCCCTTCATTGATCATAATGGTAATTTCTTTCACTGGGGCCAAAACCAATCAACTGTGGATGCCTTTTGTGGTTCTATGACATTTGCTCCTGCGACATTTGCTCCCATGAAATATTTGCGCGCTAAGCCAAATATGAAGTCTACCCACAAACATAACCCTAACCCTAATCCTAATCTCCACATCCCACTAAACCCGGAACCCTATCACAGCCCTAACCCTACGTCCTTGGAGAAAATAAGACAGGAGCAATTATCACAGGAGCATATGTCGTGTCACCGGCTGCTACATACTCATTCGAGATTCATTTCATCATTGCACGTGTAGTAGGATTCTGCTGCTCTAACGAATACATTGCTGTTACTCCACCATTGGCGAATGTCACTGAATAACAAACAAAACTGAAGAATATCAGTAAGGTTTGCAAGGTAGGTGTCTTGGTTTAGATCACTTAGTCTACATTAATTGATACTCTATATTACCTTGTCATTAGGCAGCAAGTTTTCGCACAAAGAAATGTGACTCTTTTAAGTGACGAAATTTTAAGTTACGGACGATAGAATCAATACAACTCTGCAATAACAGATCATATAAATATATGAAATGACATCTGTATGCAAGTGCGTGTGTATGTGTGTATGTATCATGACTTTGCGTTTTTGTTTTACCTATATTTCCGACGTCCAATTGATAGTGTTTGCAAGTTGCAATATTGTTAGTCTTTTTATTTATATCTATATTTTTTGTTATTTCTATTTCCTTGTACTTTGAAATTGGTATACAGTTTACAATAATGATGTCGTTATTACTTGCAATGCACTTAACAGCTATATTTTGACTCTACATGAATAGGTTATTCGACAGTTATAGCAGTGATTTCGTTCGGAACCGTCGCATTAAAATCCTATGTGTGTTTGCCTTGAAGGTGCTTCCGCAATTATTATTATGCGCATGTAATGCCATGGTGGGCTCGAGTGCGTGGTCACGTGTGACTAGTGGCAATGCCATCCCTGCTTTAGGATTGAGATGTGAAGGCATAGGAGCGTGACCAATCTGCACTGCAATGTACATACATTGTATTATGAATTATGAGCTGCGTTAGTATGGCATGGTGGAAAAAAAAACAAACTTGAAACGATGACATGCCTTAAAGGTGCATACTCTTCAGTTTGTGAAGCAGTGAATGCGACATGGAATTTGAATATCTACCTTAAAAAGAGGTATGTTTTCTTGTTTTACACGTCATTATAAGCCTATTCCTTAAAATGTCTTGTAGTGGCAAGTCGATGATTAACCAAAAACTGTATGTAAATCGGTCCATTCGTGAACTCAACAAAAATATCCATGTAAAACATACAAAATGCATTGGAATGTGTTACATCTAGGAGGTAGGCTTTAAGGCAAGCTTGCCTTGTGAATTTCATTTAGTGAATCATTATGCTAATGGAATTTTACTCAATGAATCCATAATGCTAATGGATTGGTTGAGATTATTTAGTGTTGAAACAAACAAAAAGTTAATTGTAACTTTAATCCTAGAAACGATACAATTTACGCATTTTGATTTACGGTTTGCGATAAACTCCGTCAGAATGTCGTGTTTACTTAAGGTGCATGCAATTTTTGATTTAATGGTTAATAACTCACATCATGTTTGAATACATGAAGTAAGGAACTTAAACACTTTGACACAATTCAGTAGTTGCTTATATTGGTAATTTGCGTATAAAACAACAGTTAACAGCAGATATATACGCCGTGTAGATCTGGCTGTGTTAATACCACGCAAACGGTTGATTTGTGTAACCGATGTTGTCATACTACAATGTTATGTTCGTATACATAAGCCCTATGTATCTGTTGACATTGACGCGATTGAATATCAAGATGATATTCAATCCGCCATCCGGTTGTTTGCGGACGACTGTGTTGTCTACCGTGAGATTGTGACTGATGATGACTTTCACTTACTACAGCATGACCTTCAACTACTATCGGTCTGGTCCCAAACTGGCTCATGAACTTCAACGTGAAGAAATGCGGCATCCTCTCAATAACTCGCAAACGCGCTCCCAGTATTTATCAGTACACCCTTTCCAATCAAGTAATTCCCAGAATCAACGAGTACAAGTACCTAGGTGTGACGTTTACGACTGACCTTCGGTGGAACAATTAAGCACTGCCAGACCATCAGGCACAAGGCAAGCCAAACCCCGGGACTCATCCGCAGAACCTTGTCTCCATGTACTAAAGAAGTAAAGACCAGAGCCTACACTGCACTAGTCCGCCCACAACTAGAATACGCCTCTGCAGTGTGGAATCCTCTTACTTTTATTAATATCAACTCACTAAAGCAAATACAAAAATCCGCAGCCCGCTTCGTCCTATGTGATTACAGCCCAACGTCATCCTCCACAGCCCTAGTAACAGCACTTGGATGGGACAGCCTTCACTCTCGCCGCCTTCTTGCACAATGCACACTTTTTCACAAAATCCAACATCACCTGGTTGCCATGCCCCTCCCACCCGATATCACCCCAGCTAACTACATTGGAAGACAAGATCACCAACTCAAATACACAATCCCTAGATCCACCATTGACTCCCACAAGTATCCATTCTACCCAAGAGCCATAAGACTATGGAATCGCCTGCCGGGACCCGTAGTAAGCACTGCCAACCCAACAATATTTCAAGGAGCTGCTTTACCCATCCTCAGGGCAATGCAGCCTCCTGCTGGATCTGCCACTGTGTAAGAGGATCGACGCTGTTTTTACTCGCACTGAGCACCTATACTCACATTTTATTATATGATAGTGAGACACCTGTACATACACTGAATGACACTCCCTCACGACACACAGTTCGAGTTCATCCCAGTATAGCTTCATGTACAAGCTGCTTCAAGGGATTACTACATCAAGGTATCAAGGTATCAAGGTTTGTTTCTGTTTCTGAGCAGTGAACCGCGCCGCATGCACGAGGTTACACAAGTCTCGTACACTTACAAGAGGGCGCAACGTCTCGCTGGTTTGTGTCATGTTTCCATGGCGATGGAGTGTGGAGGAGTGCTGGCCGCGTGTTCACGACGTTTGATCTAAAATGTGGAAAGTCAAAGCTACATTCTCTTATTGATTACAGATGAGAACATTATTGTTAATCTGTCATTTTATTCATTTACACAAGTGGAGAAATAAAACAAATGAAACTGAAACCGAAAACTGAATATTCATAACCATTTCAGTATTTTTTTCTTGGCGGCGATCAAATGTGACACTTGCTCTACACAAGGCTTGATATTCACCGCAATATTTCGCAATGGTTGTCATGTTTTCATTGTTAGAAGATTGAAACATTTAGGCCTATAGATTTCGCTCTGCGTGTTTTACGACAAGCTTCAAACATTGTCAGGAATGGACAAATACAGAAATAATATGACCGACCATTTTCACTGGTCTAACGTCTTCACCCTGGTTCGGAAGTGACGAATTAAATGCCCCGAGTTTCCTTTTAGATTGGTTTGACGATTGTCTTTTCTTTTTAATCACTTTTTAATTACGTGTCATGTCAATGATACATTTTCATTGATTTCCGAGGTGAATTCATTGAATAATTCATCCAAATCACCTTAACTCTACTCCGTGTTATGATGACATATATAAGTGAGCCTTCATAGCGACCTTGGGAAATGATTGATGATGGATGGAAGATGTTCCAAGATGACTGGATAAATATCTAAGATCGCCCACACAACCTCGACATATTTCACCAGGGCTGGCATATGCCAGAGGAGTGAGGATGGGCACCCGCTAGCTGCTCCACATTGAGTACCTTTTTCAAAGCAGATGATAACTATAATCCCTTCAGCCTTGTGCCTTCCACAGCGCTCTGCATGTCATTGGTGACCTAAATTTGAGCGAATGCTCGTAGCCTACCATACAGGCGACTTGGTTGTTCCGTCAACCTGAATGCGTGTATTGTTATGATAGTTCATAGTTGAACATTCACCTTTCCAGTTTGCTCCAGCAATACGTAAAACAATAGGAAAACAAAATGCAAATCTGTTAGGTTCCCGTGGGCAAGCTGGTTGAATACCTAAAATTGAAAGGCAACCTTCTATTCCCACTTTTTTTTTCTTGAGATTTTAAATCGGAGATTCCTGTGTGCATGTATTTTCATGGGTCTATAGCTCTAAAACTGCCAGTAGATATTCAGCTACATCATGACTTTCATAGGGTAAAGTGCAATTTTTCCTCATGTTTTAGTCGAGTTTTCTTCATTGAATAGTAAAATCATACGCAAGGGAAACGGAAGTACAGTGTAAGAGGATTTCAGAATTTCACACTTTTCAAAGAAGTAGCGAGTAATTAGTAAAATCCACTTTATCAAACTTGATGAGGTGATGATCTCAGTGCCTCTGAAATTTCCCATTCGCCTACACACAAATCTCCAGTTACCCAAAGAAGAAATCTAAAAATACTATCTACAAATACTAAATACATTTCAAAAGAAAGAGAATAATAGAGAAATTGTGATAGCATGACATCTTCAACTTGCTGATTTGAATATTTATAAGGACTGGTCATGAAATGTTCAGAAACAGAAAATATAACTTCTGAACATTCCTAGCTAAAGCAACTGGAAAAACAATTTTGAACCAGCTCAGTTACTTTTGTCCTTAGACCATCAAAGATTTTGCTCTGATTTAACCAGCCGTCCGAGCCAAATAGTATACGGAACCGTTTTTTCTGATCTTGCTGAGACGGACGGACAGACAACTCAAAACATAATGCCTCTGTCAACCTACGAGGTTGAGACGTAAAATTGTCTTCTTGGCACCAAATTCATTCTATAACTATATTGTAATAACAGGAGAATTGTGGAATGTTTACAGTTGCAAAACTACACACTCAAAACATAATTTTCATGAAATGTGTTTGAAGAAATCATCGAGAGGCTTGTGAGATGATTTAGATATTATGAGAAGAAGTTACCAGTCGTATTTCACAATTGCACACGTAAAAACTGTTAAAGGTATAAAACAGGGGCAATTATCAAAGCAGGTCGAGTGAGAAAGGCTTGCTAGTGAGAATGAAGGAGAATGTGGTGGAGTTTCGGCAACATGCACCAGGTCCTCGAAAAGTACCCCCCCCCCCCCCCCCCACACATACCCCTCAAATTGGCAATCAAAACCATATAAACCTTTCTCAAAAAGTTTGTGAGATTGTCGTAAACAATTAACAAGTTTATCTTTTAAAGCTGTCTTGCTGCTGCCCGAGAAAAAGAAAGAATAAAATTTCATTTTTTTTCTGTGAACTCCCATTCTAGAAAGTGCCATGATTATTGGTACAAGGGGTGGGGGATTCTGGAATATGTAATTCTCCTGTGAACCAAAATTTACCGTGAACCTCACACAGAATTCAGAATTTAACTGCGAACTGTATAAGGGATGACAGGCTCACCTGTCAAAATCCATGTCATTACCGGCCCTTGAACCAGAAGATGAATTGATTTGGCCATTTGCTGTGCCCATTAACTGAGCGATAACAAAGAAATCAACTCAAGCACATTTGTAGCCCAAAGATTTATTTACCATTCTGTTGCCCTTGGGTAATGTATATGTCCGTCAACAGTCACAAAATTTCTGTCGAATCCACCGTAATCCCCCGCAGATCTTTGTTCAACAAATTGCTCTCAGCTTGACTTAAATCCTGAAACCCAGAAGTCTTGATTCCCATTCCCGATTATTTGTAGCTCGAATGCCTGCCTAGAAGTAGAACAATGACGCAATGGTATATCGTCGCTGGGGTGACAAGACCTCGTATCTACAAAATGTCAAATGTTCAGGAGAGCAAAAAAACATGGCAGCCAAAGCACTGTATCCAATGGGATAGACATTCCTTCGACATGCAGTGGTGGCTTCATTTTTAGGGTAAGACATCTAGGATTTAGACAGGACATCACTTAACTGATTATCTGACCATTAATCCAAAAAAGTCATTTTCACCAAAATGGCAGATACAAGGTCTTGTCACCCCAGCGACGATATCCTATTTCTTTCTTGATATTTTTTTTTTCTTAACTTGAGAGGGTTGGGGTCAGTGTTTCTTATTTCTTTTGCCTAGTCGCCAATATCTTCTTTTAGCACACAAATAGTTTTCTAACACTCCAACTATCTTTTTTTTTGGGGGGGGGGGGGAGGGGAGGGGAGGTCTTCAGTCACTTTTGATATTCAACTCTTAATACTGTTCAGAGCATCAGTGAAGACGACTAGCATTCTGAATTTTCAAATGCACATTGCAAATGAGGGAAAGAGAGTTGGACAAAGACAGCGTGGGGGATATGAAATGTGCAACTAAAAGTCTAACCATTTTTGATATATAGCAAATCATTGGCCACGAACCAGAAGGGCGCTTTCTGATTTTATGATTTGAGCCTAAATAAAAACAAAACAATCAGTTTTTCATAAATATACAAAATTTATTTAATCAAAAGTGGATAGATTTATAAGCATTGTTCCAAATATCAGATGAAATAGGGCCCTTGTGGTTTTGATTTTTAACATTTTACTGAAAATGAAAATGATTTAAAATTAACACCATAATGTGGTGAAGATCGGGCTCAAAAATGTGATAACAATGATTCAGTACCCCTCAATGTTGCGATAACGGCCTTTTGGTTCTCATATCGGCCAATATTGTGAGTTTCAAGATTCTTGAAGTAGTAGCTTTGGACAGCACTTAACAGCTGGGTGTATTGATGATCCTATAGTGAAATAACATCTGTCCAATCAAGTCGTCAAGTGTGATGAAAGAGTCGGGGGGGGGGGCAAGGGTTTCCTGGATTGAAACAAATTTCTTGATCCAGGACCAGGCACAGCAGGATGCAAAGCTCCAGGTCTTAGATCTGACCCAAATACCGAAGCCCTTACACCCCCCATAGTACCTGTCTGACATCTCATTCGCCCCCATCTCCCCCTCCCCTTCACCTCTTCCTGGACCCCCTTTACCTCTCCCTCCTTCAGCTGCTCTTTTCCCTTTCCCCACATTTTGTGGATTATAGATGTGATTTTCTACCTGTCTTCTTGCTCATCCATTGTGTTCTTATTTTTCATTGTTCAATTTCTCTGTAGTGTGTCTTATTACCTTCTTGATCTGTCTTGGATGAAGTCTTTGTTGTTTGGTGAGGTTTGACATTTCAGTTTCAGTTTTGCTTTGTTTAATTTCTGCACTTTTTCAAATGAAATCATTATAAGAAATCAGCAATGTTCTCGTCAAAATGAAGATAAAAGTACTTAAATAAAGGGAAAAGATATAGTTATGTGTGTTAAAAGTACTTAAAGAGTCCTTTAAAGGGAAAAGATATAGTTATGTGTGTAGGCCTACACATTTTGTGTAGTCAAGTTGAATGTCTTGTGATTCCAGTTTGTGTGCATATAGAAGGGTCTCTGTTTCAAAACATACTTAGAACTGCCTGTCATAATTCTCCTCCCCCCCCCCCCTGCCATCCCATCCCTTCCACCCCCTGATGTTTGGGTGATGAACTTGGCCGACAGTGACATTAACTAGATTATGTGGGATCAGCCCACTTCACTGCGGGGCGGCCCGCCTTCCATAGCCGGGAGGGGATTGCTGCGGCATGCAGTGGCTGCGCTTTCTCCCGGAGCCGATACTTGTCGCTCTCAGCGGGGGGTGGGGGGTGACAGGCGACTCCATTTGGTCCTCCCAGAAAGTGGACGATGTTCCTTTCGAGGAAGATCTGTGGGAGACGGTTGAGATATATACTAATGCCATCATGTCGGAGACGGTGATAGCGATGATGGAGCAGGAAAGAGCATCTCCTTCTAGCTGCTTCTGGTAATTTCTTGGGACAAATTACCATCATTATTCACCAGATTGAAAGTCTGTGGGAGTCCGTCTGATTGGGCAAAAACCAAAAAAAGATTTCTAGATAGGAATAACGTTCAACATTCCATGCCAAGAGACAGTGATTAATTCCATCAGTAGGTACCACCAGTCCCAATTAGTAGATATATATAGATATGTAAATATATAGATATATAAATATAGATCAATATATAAGTATATAAATATATAATATGAATATATGACAATATGAATATATAAATATATGAATATATAAATATGAAAATATATAGATGTATAAGTATAAACATACAAATATACAAATATGTAAATATATGTGTGCATGCCTATATATCTATCTATTCATCTATCTATCTATCTATCTGTCTGTCTGTCCATCTATCTTTATGTCTATCTCTGATTGCATTCCAAGACACATATTCTACAGAAATCTATCCAGGCGCTGATATTGCTTCTGTTTTTTCAAGGTGCCGTGTTTTGCGTCAAAGACCGAATTGCGCCCACGCTGTCATGGCCAGGTGTATATCGTCATCCTGCATTAGCACCGTGCCCTGATGACCAAATTAGCGCATTTCTATTTTCCTTGTGCTGTATGGATTAGTTTAGCTGTCGTAATAGCCTGCGGCACCCAAATTCTGTTGTATGAAAGGTAAACAGGGTTTTTTTTCCCTTTCCATTGGCATGCAATTATTCTCATGTACTTTTTTTTTTAATAAGTCTTCTTAAGAGCATCATTGGCAGTTGTGTTAACTCTTGATGAATGTTCAGATGCCATAGTTTGTTTCTTTTCCAGCTTCCACAGGAAGGTAGCGATTTATGTCTCATGTTTAATTCTTTGTTACTCATTTTTTCAAGTATTTGATGAGTGCTGTAAAAATAGACTTCATACATTGTGTATCGATTAATGGGTGTAAAGTCAGTAAACATGTGTTATGAGATAAAATGGAATTCCATGCAAAAGAAGAGCAAACGAACTAAAGACATGCTCTTTCTTCAAATGGGTGCTTGGAAACATATTTAAATGCTTCCACGCTGGCTGCATAAATGCAATTAAACATACACACACACTGTGAAATTCATTACTTTGTTTTTGTGAATTATGATAGGACCTGAAAGCATGGTCACATTCAAAACCATTTCTTCCATATCATTTTCAAGATTGAGAACTGACAAATCTTCGCATATTAACAAAAATATTCATTTTCCTTTTTCATCTGAGGAATTGCTGTATGTGTGTCTGTCTGCATGTTTGTTATGTCACCCAACATAATCATGCACAACTGCCCAGAGTTTTCAAAGTATGGGGGGGAGGGGTTGTCTTTCTGAACATTCAGTAAAGTCCAGCAACTCATGGATGATGTGAACTTTGGTGTAACCAGTCAGAAATGTCAGGCATATATATATATATCTAGTCATGTGACAAAATACACACAAACATGGAGGGAAATTTGATAATGCTAATCTGCTATCCTGTGTTGACCATGTGTTTCTTTTACCAGTTTATACAGAGTTCCTAGTGGGGAGGAAATGCAGTCCTAACCACATTTTCCTTCTCTCTTTCTCTCGCATACACTGTCTCTTTTTCTTCACTTTTCTTGTTCTGTTTCATGAGAGAAATGTCCTGAAATAACCCACCTCACAAATTGCTAACATTATTTCAAGACAGGTGACATTTAACTCGCAGTTTGTGACGTCGCCACGATGTTTTTTCCTCTCCCTTCTCCCTCTTTCTCTTTTTTTCCTTTTTTTTTTGGGGGGGCTGTTGATTTCCTTGAGGCAAATGAAGCCTACATTTCCTGACCGCCGACGGTGTGTAACTCTGTTGCCTTGCTTTCCCGCTTTTTCAAGCTTTCCCGTAATACCGGCAAATGTTGATGGCTGACTATATAACACCATCTGCCAGTGGTCAGAGCGGTCAGAGCATTTCTCTTTGGCCGGATGTATAGCAATCAATATCGAGTAGATTCGGACTACCGGCTGACTGTTGCTATGGACATTTTTTTTTCTCTCTCTTCTAATTTCTTTTTTTTTTCTAATGTGAGATGGCAGAACTTTGTGGAGGGAATTCTAGCCTCCATTTTCTTCTCAGCCTGGATGTGCTAACACGGTTCTTTGTGGCTGGGACTGAGACTAAGACCTCTCTTCGATTGAGAAATATTAGATAAAGTATTACAGGACTGTGTCAAGTTTGTGGAGTTTGGATTGTGTACTATTCTGCTCATATGCAGTGTAGACATGTTTGTCCCTCGACTACGAATGTAATAATGTGATTGCCATTGGCATCTTCGTAATGTTTTTTAAGCGGCAGCTGTGACAAATTTTTTTTCTTTTGGTTTCTCTGTGGTTTCAGAGCTTTCAACAGTGTTTAGCATTCATAAGGGAGTTGATTGAGTTTGCCTTATGAATCAGAATGCTGTTGATGTTAGAATATGATTTCAAGCAAAGATCTACAACAATCTGCAGCATCTATAAACTAAGTGCGACCATTACCATATCATACTGTAACACAGGGTGAGGAAAGGAGCTTATCTGTGCATTCAGCGTCTTCTCGTTACAGATAATTTCCTTTTATAGAGGATCAAGTAACCTGCAGGATAGAAATTAGGAAGGTATATTTTTATTGGCGTTGATGAAACATATATGAGTAGTATTTATATAAACTAGACTTAGAAAAAGATAAATTAGTTATTGCAAAATGAAAATTATACCATTTGGATGGTTGTGAAAGACGTGGCAGGAAACTCCAGAAGCCACATTTGTATGATTTGGCACTTTATCTTTTTATACATTTGCTTTATATCATTTGTTTAATAGTATTTGTTTAATAGTAGTAGGTAAAAGAACTTGTGCTGTTATTTTTTATGTGGTATTGATATACCAGAAGTATTGAATAAATTGAAATTGAAATAAATTGAAATTGAAATCGAAATCGAAATTTCATAAGGTAAGGTTAAAAAAAATATCAGTGAACACTTTTTAAATCAATATCAATCAGCTAATGATATCAAGCAAATGGAAGTCACTTAAGAGTGAATCATGCAAAGGGGATGAGAAATAATAGAATTGACAAAAATAATGTGTGTTTTAACCCTCAGCTAAAAGCAGATGTCAATTAGACAGGTTGAGAATTTAGAGACATACCTTTCTGTGTTACCGTATACGTGCTGCCTTTGGACCATAGGTCTAGTGGGGTATCAAGTGGAGGTATTGTACCTTTAAGACGCATTTGATGTCGTTTGTTCACGGTAACGTGGAATAAAATATCGGAGGAGCAGAGGAGATGTCCGCAGGGTTTTGTAGTGACTGCTGTAGTGGGCGAGGGCTCGCTAGGTCGCACCGGCTGAATATTTACGATGCATCGGACTTGGGATAACAGAAGGGGGAGCGAGGGGGATAAAAGAAAAATTGAGGATGTTTAAAACATGAGACAAATCGTCTCTGGGCGCCGTCCGATGGTGTCCTTAAAGGCATGCACCGCGCTCGCGTGTTTTCAGGGCGTCTGAAGCCGAGTGTGTTGTGATAACATTTCGAGCCAATTCCCAGCGGTTGAAGTCAAGTTGATGCATTTTCCGTAGTAGTGATGCAAGCAAGTTACCTTCTATTATGCCAAGAGAAAGGGAAGATGTGGTAGAAATGGTGTTAAATTGCCAGTCCTGGGATATTAAGCCCTTTCCCATGGAGACTTGTGACTCTCCAAAGACTCTGGTAGGACTCGGCAGATACCACATAATAGCAGGGAGTTAACACCATCAGATGTTACTGAAAAATGTATAATCATCTCGGGAAGGTATGTGTCCTCAATGTTTGCAGTGTTTTTTCTTTTCTTTTCCCTCTCACTCTCTTTCACTCTGGGCAATTTTCCCCGCTTTCTGACCCATTCTTGTCCAAATAGGCACGGACAAATGCATGCATTCAATATCACACAGCTCTCGCAGGCATCCAAAAATGCTCCTCTCGTATTATAACCTCCAAAAAAAAAATGCATTCAATTATGAAGGGATCATGTTTGCTTCAAAATTGACTCTTTTTGCAATCCGATGGTCTCTTCGAATTCTGCGAGGGAAGCTTATTTGTAGATCTCCTCTCCTCTCTCTCCCTCTCTCTCTCTCTATCTCTTTTTCTGTCCAATGGTTATCCTCTTACCAGCTTGTATCTCGGCGTTTTCCTCGATACATTTGTCTAGCTATCTGTCCATCTCGTCGCCGATCACATGACCCGAGCCAAAATAGCGGCGGCCAGTTTTTGCTTGAGTCAGGATGTCTGCGTTGGCGAGTCCGCGTGGCTGATGGGGAATTGGCCGTCGACTATGAAATCGCTACCTACGCTGGCGTCGCTCAGATTTTAGGCCCGCATTTATGACTTTACCCATTACCGTCTTATTGTCCCCCCGCTTTTTTCTCGTCCTCTTTTTTGTCTCATGAATTCTGTTTGTCTGTCTCTCTTTCCATCTCTCTCTCTCTCCGTGCATAGCAGTTTATGTAAACTAACATATGGCACCTAGCATTTATTCCCCTTTTTCCTTCTCTGTTTTGTTCAAGGAAGAAAAAAAAATGTTCTTATTCTGAACCTTTCTCCCAGACTGCTACTCCTCAAAATTTACACATTGGATTTGCATTTGGTTATCACCTTTTAAAGCAGCAGAATACCGTGATACCAGTCCGGACTGGTGATGTTACTGTGCTTCCAGTAATTAACTGCATTAAACCTCCCAGGGATCCACTGGTCTCCAAAATGTCATTGACATTGCAGAGAGAAATGGTGTCAACAGTTTATAGGACAGCAAACAAATTAGCAAGAGTTGAACAAGATGAATGTGAAATTGGGGACGGGGGAGTAGGGATGGGTTACTGTCCGTGTCAGGAGTGGGAAATGCGAGTGCAAGAAGTGCATCTGAATTTAAAGCAAGATATTCTTTATTTTCATTTTTTTTTTGGTCTTTTTGTTATCAATTCCTAACTGAGGCTACTCATCTTTTAGAGGTTCATTCTACCATGTAAAGCTACAAACTTGAGTGCATGGCTTGCATGTGTGTGCTCATCTGGTATGACTCCCCCACCCCTCCCCCCCCCCCCCCATGATGCCTGCTCAAAGTCATACATTGGTGAAGGGCAATTACGAAATGAGGGGGTGTGATTTTTAAAAAAAAAGAAGAAGAAGAAGAAGAAAAAGGTCTGGGTTGGATGGGGCAAGTAGGAAAAGCTCAACTGTAGACTTATCACTTCATTTGTTTTCCTTCCCGCCATCTTGATGTAGCCATATTTAAGGAGTGGATGCACACTTTTGGAGACCTTCGTGCACATAAGTTGTGGCTTCTTGGATGTATTTGCACTGATCTGTAATGTAATCATGGTTTTTGTCATGAAACAATAGCAATGCTGGGCTCAGCTCAAATCATTTTTTCGAAAAGAAGCAGAGTATTAAAAAAACATGGAAGGATTTCTGTGATAAATGTTGTAATATACAACTAATGCTGATATATTATTATTTTGTTGCGCGTGCTGTTGTAGGAGGGGAGGATTTAAGTTTTTTTAACTCTGGGGGGATTTCTTTCAGATGACAATGCGATGATAGTAGATGGAAATTTGGCTCACAAAACTCGAAATACATCAACTTGGATTTTGATACCTCTCAGACTGGATTGAAGAAATTGATCTACGGGGGGGTTTTATGCTCATTAACCAGTTTTTCATAAGAGTTTTGAGCAACAAACATGGATCTTAACTGCCTATTTGGTTTCTTTTTACTACTAAATTTGGACTGAAATGCAAAGAAAAATATTGAAATCTCTCGACAAGTTATTATTTGCTACGTGGAGCGGCAAGGATTTCAACACGTCTTAAAGGCAAAGTAGGGGAAAAGATTAAAACGAAATGATAGCCATTTTATTCATCCCCTGGAAAATAATAGATGAGAAGAAGCAAAAAAGATCACACCTTTGCAAGATGATATTTATGGCATCAACATCTCACAATGAACAAGGTCTCCCAGTGTTTCTGGGGTGTACCTCTCTCCGTCCCGCGTCCTTTAAGGTTGATGCATATTTCAGCTTCCACCTGTCTTGTTATTTTGTAATCTTTCTCATTTCCGTGTTTGTCCAAACGAGGGAGCCACACAAAGCGCTAAAATACCATGTTTTCCCCCCGATGTTCCCCGATGCACCCTCTGGACAGCCTCCCAGAGTGGATGCGTGTGAGAGAGAGAGAGAGAGATAGTAGAGGGAGAGATGGAGAGGGGGAGCGAGCGAGATGTCAGAACGAGACAAAAATATCTTGTAAAAATCTCTGATGTCTTCTTTTTTTTCTCTCGTACGTTTTACAGCCCAGAAAATGGCACGGGGTCGCCAAAACGCAATATCGGCTCACGAGAGAGAGAAGGGGAGGGGGGGGGGGGGAGGAGGGGAATATCAGGCAAGTGACACGCATCTTATTCGAAGCTAAACAGGGGCAGAGTTGAAACTACATGAAGTCTTATCTTAATTTCTTCCCACTTTCGGATCAGTCATATGCTTTATAGTGCGAATGTTACATGAACCGTATCATCTTTTCCCTCAGAGAAGAAAGGAAAAGTAAATGCCATGGTGCAATTATGTTTCTCAGTTGTAAAAAAAGTCATTTCCATTCATTTGTTTTTTATTTCAAGATATTGATGAATTCTTTTCCTGATTTGCCAAGGGAAATATATCTGTATTTCTTTCTCCTTCTCTCACTTTCTTTCTCTCTCTCTCTCTTTCCTTTCATTTCTTCATCTGATACATCATCCAAATCCCCTCTTCTCATTCAACTTTCAATATCTCATATTTGTTCCATATGCCATCATGAAAATTTTGGGAGAGCAAGAAAAACACCACAAAAAGAAAATAGATATTAAATTTGAGAAGGCATTCCTTTGTATGGTATATTTTTCATTAAAGATGTCCCTTTTTATTATCTGCAAGGGCCATCCTATATCTTACACCGACCTTGATGCAGAATATCTTCCTATGCGGTGACATGCATTCCAGTAAATGCCAGGTTTGCCGAAGACATCACTGGCAGAAGGCTGCAAGTACGGAAAAAAAAAAGATCAGAGAGAGACGCATGACAGCGTGATTTGTGTGATTTTAGTACTTTGATTGCATAGTTGGTGGACGGGAGTTGGAACACCTATGGAGATATATGGTCCTAGTGGCACTTATGGGGTTAAGAAGAGATTCTGTGCACTTTTTGCCTCGATGGTGGGGGGGGGGGGTGGTGTAGGAGAAGAACCTGTTATCTTCTTGTCAATGCGATTGAGTGGGTGCTGTATCAAAACAGTGCCACAGGACTCTAGCTGTGACATTAACCCTACCTCTTCCAAAGTCCCCCATTTTTTTAAAGAGGCTGTCCTCCACCCGTGATGTCGAAGTCTTAAGGCCACCAAGACCTGGAGAGAGTGCCGGAGGGTTAAGGTACAATAGATGATCCAGACGGGACCCGGCAGGATGCCAGTAAAGCACCTCTGCGCTCCTTTGTCCATTACCTCTGCCAGCTCCACGGCTGGGGACGCGGCACCCTGGGAGGGGAAAGTGTTCCCCCCTTGGTTGCCGGAGCTCTGAGAGCGTGAGGAATCGATAGTAAAGCAATTATGTTGACACACTTGTTTGCTTGTAGGGCTCCGTTGAGGTGTCCGGAATAGCGTGAAAAACGCCCGCAATTTGGCCGCGTCACATGTTTCCCCACGTTCAAACTTTACGGAAGGGGGGGGGGGAGGGGATGATCGATGTGAGATAACGTGTGTGTTAGTGAGGGGAGTGCTTTCCCCGCAGTATCGCTAGATGGCATAACTCTTGTCTGAAACCCCTGTAACATCCCTGTGCTTACGCACTTCTTGAATGTTACACACCTCTTTTAAGAGTAGAGGGTAGAAGGCATTGATGTGATAGCTGTCACACTACTTTTTATGCTCAAGTAATGATGTGTTAGATCACCCCTGAATTAACAAGTCCATCTTTGTGTTTTTAATGTGGGCGTCATCCCTTAAGTGTGAAAAAGGCCCGTGACATTCCACAAAAAGCTTTATATCATTCTGCACATTAATGTCTGTCACAAACTGTATTCTTATTCATTTTTTGTTGTTCAAATTGTAGTTTAACTCTTTGAAACCATGACCATAAATTGTTTTCTCTCCCTCTAGATGCAAAGTGAAATGACTCATATTCTTATTGATGTATCTGTCAAAAAGAAATAGACATAATGGCACACACATTCATCTTGCCCATGCAAAACATAAGACATAAACCTGTCAGGGTTTTTGAATTTTTACATACAATTTTATGGAAATAGGAGTAGCCTTTAGGAAAGGGTGATAGAGGGAAAGATAGATGGACAGAAAGATATAAATGGTGAGAGATAGAGTCAATATATACAGTGTGAATGTATATATAGATATAATGTAAATATACACAAAAAGATATAGAAAGAGATATAAAGAGAGAGAGAGAGAGAGAAACATATGAGTATGTCACTATTTGGTGTTGCATATGCTTGAAATACACAGCAGGAAAAAGACTGCATAAAAAGATTAGACGTGAAAGCAGTATTTTTTGTTAACTTGATGGGGGAAAAAAGGTCATTTATAGATGATACTGCTTTGCTAAAAAAGAAAAAAAATAATAAGCCTTACTGTCTGGCCATCGCAGAAACGAAAGTGGTAAAAAAGAACATTTGGACAAAAGGCTTTGGAAATGTCAGATGACCTTGTGCAAGTCTTATCTCTGAGCATATTCAGTAGAAAAAAGACCTCCCCCCCCCCCACCAAAAAAAAAAAAAATGCTTAGCAAAGATCACATAGAGCTGTATCTGTTATAGGAGAGTACATTGAAGATGCGAGATATATGTCTGGTCGTAATACTCTTCTACAAAATTCTACAACCCAAGTTTGCTTGACAAGCTCCATGCTGTTGGGGAGCTGCATTCTATTTCTTGAGAGACAGCCTCGATCAATTCTTCCATCTTCTCTTTCTCTATATATATCTCCCTCTCCTTCTCTATATATATCTTTCTCCCACTCTATATTTTTCTCTCTCCCCATCTCTATATATATCTTTCTCCTTCTCTATATATTTCTCTCTCTCCATCTCTATATATATCTTTCTCCCTCTCTATATATTTCTCTCTCTCTCCATCTCTCTATATATTTTTCTCCCTCTCTCTCTCTCTATATATATATATATATCTCCATCTCTCTATATATATCTTTCTCCCTCTCTATATTTCTCTCTCTCCCTCTCTATTATATATCTTTCTCCCTCTCTATATATTTCTCTCTCTCCATCTCTCTCTATATTTTTCTCCCACTCTTATATCTCTCTCCCTCCCTAGTACTATCCTTTTTTTTCACCTAAGTCTGTCTGCGTCAGTGTTACACTGTCTGTGAATTTCTTTGTCTGCTTGAGTCATATTACCAAATTTAGTCATATAGTCACATTCCATCTTTATTTTTTCCAAAATATATGATTTTATTATCGTACACTCGGGGTATTGCGTGCAGATTGATCGACTCATGCATAAATTAATAACCCACAATGACACACGTGCTATGTAAACAATTGGTAATATGATCTCCAATGTTTCTTTGTCTTTACTCAGTGCTGTCCAATTATGTGTATAATTTCTTTTTCTGCTGTGGTCGTTTGCACTTTTATCTTTGATTTTGAAAAGAAGACATTTCCCACAAAATGACATTAGCTATGATGAAACGCTTTTTGTTTTAGTGAATTCTTCTTATAAGCAATTGATGACTTGTTAATGTACTGGTCTGTGTTCTATTTTTCATTTCAAATTATGATTACTGTAGAGTTGCATACGACAAAAGGACTGAAGTCAAATTACGTGAGCCTGAAATATGCCAAGTATGTTTCTGCCATTCAATGTTTTTTGTTTTGATTATATGACTTGTATTACAGAAAATTGGGAAAGTTTACATATGCTACCCATTTTCAAGCAGAGATACACTCATGAAAGAGGTGCCCCCAGCTCAACCCCTCTCTCTCCACCAGTTTTTCGTAGCTCCACTTTTGAAATCATTCTTGTGTACGAACTAACATGTGTCATGAGTGTAATGGCTGTGATACTTTACTGCGCAGCTCCATATCTTCAAGAGTTGACTATGGCTGGAGCGAGAGTCGTACGAGAGGAAGTTGGTTCTTGACCGTATCATTGGAATCGCTCCCCGGCCTTCCATTCATAGCCAGTAGATAGCCCTTGGCCATTCTCGTACCTTCCTCTTCCTTCTTATTTTTCAAATTGATGCTGTTGTTTTGTTTTTGCTTCCACCCCCCCCCCCTTTTCTTAGGCCGAGGACATTCATCAAAAGTTGAAAAGTTGAGCATAAAAGACAGCTGCAGTCGAGGTATACATATCACACGCTATGGCCAAGGGCATTTTAAGCAAGGAGAGAGAGGAAAAGGCCCCTGCCACATCAGTATTAAAGAAGCTGAATTGTATATGCAGCCTTGCCTTGAGTATCTCTTCTCATGTAATGAATGCATCCTACCTTAATATATGAAAATGCATGCAAAAAAAAAAACAACAACAAAGGAGAGAAAAAAACAGGAACACATTGCAGCTATCCAATGCACTGTTTTCCTATGCCATTGTGAGGTTGTGAGATGTTTAATTGATAACAAAATCCCCAATGGCTTTATCGTAACCATGCAGTATCCCAAGAGCGTCGTCGCTCGACTTGCCCCACGATCAGCTAGAGAGTGAGTTTCATTTTTGGAGCTGCTTTTTTTTTCTTCAAATATTGTTCACGAGCTTCCGTGTGAAGGATCCAGCCATTGATATGAAACAGTTACCATGTGCGTGCTGCTGATATTGAATCACGCCCGTTTTGTCGTAGTGTGCCGATAAACATCAAGGCATTGTTCTGCCGCTGAAAGTCAGACTCGATTCTGTAGATTGTCATTGGTTTGGAGAGCAGAGAGATTACATGCGACTCTGTGTATATTCCAATTCCCACCCCTCACCCCTTCCATGTGAGGGGAGGGGGCTTGTTCCTTTTTCTTTCTTTTTGTATTGGAGAGAAAAATTGCAATTTTATGCCCGCAAGCCCATGACAGTGGACCACATTGTAGGCTCGAGCCATCCATCATTGCGGTCTGTCGCCGAGCGACAATAGTGCATTATGATCGGCTGAGAATAACGTGGTGTATAGAAGGGCTGGGGCAGTGTTGTTGTTGTTTTTCATTTTCCTTCTTTTTTTCTTCTTCTTTTGATCCCGGCTTTGACTTCTCGCGGAAGAGTGAGCGCCGATTATGCCCTGCACCGTGTGTGCGGGTTCGCATTGTTGCCGCATGCACGTGGCACGCAGCTAGGCGCAACAGGGCGGCACAATGCGCCGTTCCTGAAAATGGTCGGGCCGCGGCTCTGGCTCCATTAGCGACTACTAAATTATCGCTGCCTTTCATGGCTACAAAATGGATGGGATTACTTGATGAAAATTGAATTATTTCTCTCCCTTGCTGTTTTTTTTTTTGTATCATGGTTGTATTTTTTGTTGTTGCTTTTGTATATATATTGCACTTTCGTATTGTGGGCTTGTGTTTCCTTCAGTGGAAATATTTTGTTTTCCTAAGCCGATATACGTCAAGCATTGAGATCATGTGCCATTATATGTTGGCAGGCATTCAGCGGTTTTATTGTGAGTAACAGTCTGCTATGGGAGGGATCAGTGCCTCTTTCAAATCCACACCTTTTTTTCCCCTTTGTCTGAGGCATTGTTTTGATTCCTAATTGTTTGCGTCATTTGAGTCATTGAGACGTAGTTGAATGCGCATACATTAATCACAGAAGCAGCCAGACTTCAGTACAATGTGTTCGTGGCATGCTCTTTGTTGTCCTATGGACTTAAAATGTTTAACGAGGGTATCGGTCTACAGTGAAAGCAACGCAATTGCAGACAGGTGTAATCTCATTCCAGACAGATTCGTAACTATCGAAGCTGCAGAGGGCGCCACCACTAGTTGGGAATGCACTAATGATGGGCATGACTAGTCTATATATCAGCCGCTCTCACTTTCTACAAGATGCTAAAGTACCCCTGCCCTCTCTACATCTGCTTGTGCAGTGGTTTTAATTTTCCTTATCACTATCTCCTTTCAATGGATGATCTTGAACACCAGCGAGTTTTTATGGTCCATTAGGGAGTCTGAACCACTGAGACTAACATTTGCATAAGAACCTCTCCTCGCTCTCCGAAATGGAAAAAGGCTTTCTGGCGAAAAGGGGGCGTGTGACCAGTAAAACGGGGATCAGCAAATGGCGGTGCGTGTTTGTACACCTGCGCTGCGATATCGACGGATGCTTTTCAAAAAATCAAGGAATGTCACTCTTTCTACCCTTCCGCAATTCCTTCTTCTTCTTTTTTTCGGGGGGGGGGGGGGGGAGGGAGTTCCTAAGACAGAATAGAGATGATATGTATGTTTTGTAAAAGGTCTATCAGGTTTGCGTGGGCAAATACATCAAATTTGTGATTTTGTCAAAACAAAATCGTGAGACATTTGATTCCTGCAGCGTAGAGTAGCCAACCCAGAAGAATCATTGACAATTCGCACGTTTAGAGCAGGACGGATCCCATGACACTGATGTAGTGCTATTTTTGTTTGAAGTGTTTACCTTTGGTTAACTTGGGGGTTTGGGAAGAGATCTTGAGTGCTTTATGATATGCCATCATAATTATAACAATTATATAGATCACTTTGCTACAAATCCCATAATATGAACATGGCACTCTGAAGATGAGGGGCAACTATTATTGTTTTGATCCATTAAAGAAAAAAATGAAGTTTGCCATGATGTTTCTGTTCTTTCTGTATCAGAGTGAAGTGTTTGTTCCCTTCTGTTAATCCTTTGAGCACCACTTACTCAATATGCCAGTGATGTTGTATACACACACATTGTCAGTTGGGCATGTCAGAGTTAATGTGAGAATTCAATGCTTGCTGTATGCTGGTACCGCTTTGTTTCAGAATCCACGGCAGATGTTTGAAGGTGAATATAAAGATTTCATACAAAAATGTGTTAACTCGGAATCATTCCTGATGAAAATTCATATTCTTCCTGTTGTTTTGAAACATTCTAAAAACAGCATGCCCTTGCTAAACCATGATAAAGATGAAGGAAATTGAAGGAATTTCTTTAATCACTACCTAAAGTACCAGTTCATTTGATAACTGGACTTTGTAGGGAGTTGAGGTCACTGGGGAAAAAAATGAAATTATTTAGGCTTGAATTGCATGAAGATCAGGACGAAAAAGTTGTACGAAAGGATGATATCAATTGTGATGTATTAAGGAATGAATAATGGATCAAGTGTGATCGCAAGTGTACGAGTTGAACCAAACAGCTACACAAAGATGACTAGTGTTTGAGCAAGCTGACGTATTAAAGGGAATATTGGAAAGGTCATCATCATTACACTGTTCCTGCAAATTGTGCAGCTTTGGAATGGATGATATAGGCGATATGTTTGAGTGTACACAAACTCCGCTCATCTGCACCCATTAGTGCCATTGGTTTGGTGGTAATGGATTATCTGATGTAGGGAAGTGTTGGAAGGAAGGAGAAGCGTTGGGCATGCATGACAGAATGTGTTCCATATTGTATGCCTCCTTGTGCTGGACCAGTCCCTGTTTCACCTGTCCTGGCAGTATATCAGGCAGCTCTCGGGGCGGGCTCTCTTGCCATTAGAAAGGCTGGCGGGGATTAGTCTTGAAATGCTCGACTGTACCGAGAATACTTCAAGAAGGAAATGCCGATTTGCTGAGGGGACCCTGTCCGTGTTTAGCGGCGGGTGATGTATCACTCACAAATTGTAACCTTGATCGCAGGAATTCCGCACAGGGATGAGAATCAATCTTCGATGTCAGTGCGCAAAAGGCGAAACTATTCTGCCGTTTTCCCTAATTGCATCCATCTTCCACCCCTCCAATTTAACTATGAATTGCCGCAGCAACGGTGTGTTTAGAAGTAGATATAGAAGTGAAGAAGGAGTGGGGATGAATATGCTGGGGGGGGGGTATTGGCGAGAAAATATGCGAGCGAATGAAAAGGCCATCTTTGTTGCTGCGACTGGCGACACCATGAAAAGGAGTTTGCCACATTCCGGCGTCGAGCAGCGCCGGCAGTCCACTTCACGCACGCAGATGGCAGACAGCTCGCGCGGTAGTTAGCCGAAGTTACGGGGGGATGAGTTTTGACATTTGTCATGTCACGCTTGTTGAACACCAGGGTTCCAAACTACATGTGCAGATGAGAGACAAAGTGGTGGAAGGTCTCTTCCCCTCTTCCTCCTTTTCTCATCTGGCGCTGATTGCACTGGAACAATTTATCAGTGGCAGTGCTTTCAGCTCGACTTTGGGATGGGGGCATCCACACTTGACTTTGATATCGTGAAATTGTCTCTGTCTCAGTCTCTCTCTCTCTTTCTTTCTGATCTCTCCCTCTCTCTTCAGATGGTTTCATGAGCTGCTAGAGGGATGATAAATAACCCGTTGAGGATGGACTGATTTTGCTACAACACGCATTTCCCATAGACACTTGCCCAAGTATACTGGGGACTCGTACTCAACGGGTTAAAGATCTGTAGTTGTCATTCTTCAGTATAGTGGGGAGTTACTGAATGCTAACAGTATTTGGATACTAATGTTCACCTCAAAATCACCCCATCCAACTTTTCTGGTGATATTACTCCACAAAGTCACTGGTGATGAGAGCATCTAGCTCTCTTTATTTCTCATTCTGCAGGATGATATATTCAGGTTAGGTTGCTCGGATCTTTACATGTGAGCTGATGTTATACATACATTGTAATCTGTAATTGTGAGTTTACCTATTGATCCATTTTAGGACAAGCTCATTTTGCTGTAACATGGATTTCCCTTGAATAGGCATCTGCTCAAGTGTACACAGGAATATAGTCTTAAAACAGTTGAAGGATCGCTGGTATATATCATACCGGTACTTGACAGGGGGATGATCTGGTATCTGTCATACCAGTACTTGAATGTATGTTAGTCATCTGTGTGTATGTACTTGTAATTCAGGTCTGCATCTCATTTTTGATTAACCCTCTGTGTGCATTGAGTGCTGATTGACACAGAAAACCCCATAGCATTGTACACACTGTCCAAAGTCCCTGGTATGGAGCAGGTTTAAGAAAAGAAATGCGTTAGAGAAGATATTGTAGCTGCATTATTCATACATTAGTGCGTAATCCTTTGCCTCCAGGCTATGATTAATCCCTGTGGAATTGGTACATGTGGCACAGTTGGTGTGCCATGAGCAGTGGGTTAATCTAGAATCAAGGACCTTAAACTTTACTTGACTTTATTGGAAATGACTGACTTGGCACGAGTATAATTACGGCAACATATTCCAGAATGACCCTCAATTAGGCATCGGAAAGAATACTCTTTTCTGAAAGTTCGCAAGGAAATCCATCAACTATGCTCCGTAGTTCCAAGTTCACCTTTGTCGTCACAGATTATTACGCCAAGATTTAGGTAAAAAGTAACAACAAAACACAGACAAGGGGGGAAAAGAATCCAGTATGTGTGCTATCGGTCACTGCGGGCTGAATAGCGCAATTATCGGGACATCTGGATTCTCGATTTAAAGGAGCATGGGAGGAGGGGAGGGCTCTTGTGACGGTTACGGTAAAGCAATCACCAGGGACAAACCCCTCCAATTACCTGGCTGTCTCTTCCGTGCCTCCGCGGAATCTGTTGCGACTTCTCGTCCCTTTTGAGCAGTCAAGGGCAGGTCTTCCGCGTGCCATCCCGTTTCCCCCCATCCATTCAGCCGACGACGGGAACGACGGCACGCGCCAATTAGTCGTTTTGTCTAAACCCCCGTGCCAGAGAAAGGGGCAGAGCGTGACGATTCCGCGAGCCTTGGAATGAAATTGACTGCATTCCTCAAGTTCATGTCAGACCATTGTTGCTGCACTGATCGCTCCGCCAGAAGTTTTGAATCGTTCGTCCTCAAACGGCTTTGTTCACACTGGATATCAAATCCAGGTGGACCTATCAAAAATGGCAGTATGGAATATTCTCTCTTCCATATTGTTTCATATTCGTCCTTCACATATGCTTGTAAATCATGTAATGTAGATATGATTCCAGGTATTCCCGTTTTCCCCCTGCCAGCATGGAATATAAAGTGCTATTTTCATCATC
This sequence comes from Diadema antillarum, assembly GCF_040938485.1. Taxonomy (NCBI): domain Eukaryota; kingdom Metazoa; phylum Echinodermata; class Echinoidea; order Diadematoida; family Diadematidae; genus Diadema; species Diadema antillarum. The sequence continues at coordinate 308,746 of NW_027271255.1, read as the reverse complement.
ATTCCTTTATCCTTTGTTGCATTTTAGTATGAAAAAAAAAAGAATACAGGTTATGGTGCATGTACAAATGTCCACACATTGTTCCACCAGTTTTTATTTTCCAAATGCAACTCATTCCTAAATCGTCTTTTCTTGTTTTCTTTTCTCCTTCACATGTACTCTCCTGCCCCTGGTGTACGTACTCTTGTCGTGTCCGTCTACAGGTAAGAGCAGTGGTAACAGTAGCTGAAGTGTGCTACAGATTACTTGTTGGAATGATGGATGGATTGATAGACTGACTGACTGATTTATTGATTGATTGATTGATTGATTGATTGATTGATTGACTGATTGAGTGACTGATTGATTGATTGACTGACTGACTGACTGATTGATTGATTGATTGATTGATTGATTGATTGATTGATTGATTGATTGATTGATTGATTGATTGATTGATTGACTGATTAGCTGACCAATGGATCGATAGTTTACCAGCTTTGGATTGCTTCTCTGTTGATCTGAGTGAATGAAAGATTGAAAATTTCAGTGAAAAAAAAATGAATGAATGTATGAGTGAACGAACGAAAAAATAGATGAATGAATTTATTTGGGAAAGCGCAAGTGAAAGGCCTTTTTTTATTTAAAGCTAGCTTTAGAAGAGTACTCCGTCCATTTTTCCTCCTAAGGCACGTAACACTGTCATGAACATTAGAAATGTGCTCATGCCTTCAAACCAATGAAAACATAATGTCATTAATCCCTCATGAGTATTGAAAAAAATATAAGTGATGCCATTACAGTTTTCATCATGCTGTCTTCTTAACATTTAAGCATCATCAAGAAAGTTTTTCTGATACCACATGCCAAAACTAAACCGTACCCTTAAAAAAAGTGTGGTGCAAAGTCGACAAGAGTTCTGTGGCGGTGGGAATAACAACATCAGCCGGAGCTGGGAAAGGATTTAGTAGTAACAGCAGGAGACGAGACCAAGCAAGATAAAAAGGCTGTGTGTTTTTGTGATTTAGCGCGAGTCGACTTGCGATCCGGGGCTCCCTCTTTTCACACCTCCGTCACAGCTTCCATAAATCATGCATTGATTTCTGGCTCCGGCGTTCCCCCCGCGCGGCGACCGGCATACGTCTTTTGCCTCCCCCGCACGGGAAGCCGTCTTAAAAATTTCATGCGAGCTAAGTGCGTGTGTATGACAATTTTTGGCCCTGCTTCCCTGCACACGGCACGGCGGAGGAATCCCGTTTCAGCAGCATGTCGCTAGGAAGGAAAGAAATAGGAGAGCCATCCTAATTATTTCTTGTAGATGCATTATACATGTCGCACCGTTTCCCAGCCAAGCAATAAATTTAATGGGGATGTAAAAGAATAACTGCACCCACAAATGCACTTGACTCTATAAAGTTATGAGGGATTATATGTTCACAGTTCTGCAATATGGATAAGGGTGATAATTTGCAATAATGTATATTCAAAAAGAACTTGACATCTTAGAGCAATAAAAAAAGATTTTAGACTGTTGACTAGTGAAGAGTGAAAAATAAAATGCCGACAGAAAACATCATACTGTAGAGGTGGTTTTGAGGAGAGAAAACAGCCTTTCAATGATTACACCCAATATGTTTAAGAAATAGTAAAAGAGGTAGAGAGAATTTTGTGCAATGCCCCATTTCATACAACCAGCACCCAATATTTCAGTGTTATCAATTTGCATCATACTTTGTGGCTACCATAGCAACATGTATGCTCTGGATCCTCTTTACAAGGGACCAACAGGCTGGCCTTATTATTTTGTCAGAGTAATTCCAACTGGTGCTTTTCCAACCCCCATCTCCTCAGCCTCTGTTGCTGGTTTATTCGTATACAGTCAAATCTTTTATACATTGTAGATAGTGCTAGAAGCCATTTTGGATTCATCCTCCACATGTTTATTTATGGTTTTGAAGTCAATTACTGGCTGCACTGAATGGAGTGAAAAAAAAGAATAAAATTCTTAGAGAGAACAATGCATAAATTTTGGCTTGGTGGTGGATCTCGATGAATTGGGGATATCTGTTAGTAAATCGTGCTTGACAATATTCATGAGATTGCGAAGTTTTGTCGATAAGCCTCACATGACCCGCTGATCAGAATTATCACCAGTGCATTGTGATGCAGTTTGTGTCAGTGCTAGTCTCGTGACCAGGCTGTCAGGTGTATATATTCACTTCAGCTTCATGTTGTACGAGGAAACAGCCGTTTCAATTTTTTTCAGGTATCCACCATTTCCCCGGCGACCAAAAATATTGAATCAGAAATATTCTACTGTGACTTTTAGTATGGCATCTTCCTTGGAGCTGCGTGTTTTGTGAAACTTTGCTCAAACTTCTGCCCTCCTTGCATGCAAAGTATTGGCAAGGGAAGGAATAAAGTGAAGATGTGGTTTAAAAAAAAAGGAGAAAAATGGAGAAGGGGATGTGGATGAAGTAGGCTGGGGTTAAACCAATAAACAGGAGAAGATTGCTAGAGACATTTATGAAAGCAGGGGGGAAATGAGGTGGGAGCAATTAAGGCATACGATGACGCTCCTTCCCCATACATTTTCCCCAGCTCCAAGGGTGAAGATATCTCGCCGCGGCCAGTCGGCCAGTCCGGATGAGTTCTCTCTCTCCCTTGTTTTGCCGAGACTTGATATTCCCTATCACACTTAGCTCATTAGGGGTGTCAAAGTCCCTCCCCGCTCCTTCATCTGTGATGGATGAAGGGAGGACAGATAGCCACGACCGGACCTCCTCGCGTTTGGCCGAAACACGGGGCGACAGAGGAGGAGACTTGATGAATATCGTTTGCGAAGATCCGAACGGTCATTCCACTTAAATTGTTCCACACTCTCCTCGGCGGATCCTGTTTATTGTGCTTTCAGAGAAAGGATAAATACTTTGTGAAATTGAATTTGTGCAGCGAGCTGATGGAGCGCATTTCTTGGGTTGTGTTGGAGGTCGGAGGAAACACATCTACAAGCAAGATGGCAACAGAAAATCCCGTAATCTGCAGAGAATATGCTTGAAACAAGTTAACATGGCAAGATTAGACTGTCTAGATGCGCGAGTTGCCTCTAGATTCTTATGTGATCAAGTTTTTAGAGGCAACTTAAGAAGAAAAAAAGAAATGAAACATATTTACTCAGAACAATTCTATGTTGGCAAAATGGCAATACCATTGTGACTCGAAGGGCAAGAAGTAGGATTGCTTTTCTGATACTATCAAATTGTCGCAGATCCCCCTATTGTCCAGAAAGTGCCCAGTGTGCTCTTTTTCAATGAAGATGCCAGGATTTTTTTTAAAATGTGATTATGAGTTCTCTTCAGCGACTGTATCTTTCGTACATAGACAGTGCCGAAATATGGTAGGAATATATCTTGACTTGTCGATGCGACCCTGTCACAACAATGACAAGCACAAACAGATCGGAAGTAGAAAGAGAAAGAGCAGAAGAAATATTCACTTTAATTCAATATGGATGCAGGAATGTTCATCTCTCACTCTTTGTACAAGTTTTTTTCTCTCATCTTAAATGCCTTTCAAGCGGAGAATATGTTGGAAAATATTCTTGAATGTCAAAATATGAAAACAAATGTGCAGCTCCCTTCCCTGAGGGGAAAAAACCAATCCAGTGGAAGAAAGAAAACAAAGGAGAAAATTGAGAAGTGATGTTGGAGTACATATAAGAATATGAAGAAGAAGAAAGAAAAAAAAAATCACACACACACAAAAAGAAATACTGCCAAAATCGATTTGCCAACTTCTGCCAGTGTTTGTGTAATCTCCGCTCCGACCATCTCAGCTGCTGCCTGGCCAGTCTGTGCGGGGGAGGCCAAAAGCATTTTGGGGCTTCTTGTCGGCGTTCTGGTCGAATCCACTGCGGATTCGGTGGTGAGAATATGAAAACACAGATGCCGTGTCCACAAGTGTGATGCGTGTAAAAGGAGCCACTTTGCACGGACCAGTGTTCCAGAAAGTCTGGACAAAGCCAACAACATTATCCTCTTCCCCAACCTCCTTCCCTTCCCCACTTCTGTTTGGATACAGAGGGCAAAAAGCCTTTTCAACAGGTGCGATGATTTGCTGCCTTAAGAGTTTGTGGCCAAGAATTGAGAGAAGAGGGCAAAATAAGCTAGTATTCAAGCAAAGTTGTAAAAGTTACAGCTTTTTGCAAAAAAAAAAAGAGAATAGAGACCCTCTTGATGTTAAGTGATGTGAACAATCTAGCCAAGCTGTTCCAGTGAAAATAACGTATATGTAAAGGAGGTGTATCTACGTCAAATCTGAGAGGTTGACGTTCCTGACCATCCAGAGCATGTGAAGGTACAGCGCGATACGAAGTTGTATTGAAATTTGTCTTTGTCAAATTTGTTTGACAACAAATAAACCATAGCAATTAGAGTGCAAAAGACATATTTTCGGGATTAAGTGCTGTTTGCATTTATTGTTGTTGTTTTTTGTTCCCCGTTGTATGTTCGACGTTCCTGTAGGGGATTGCGCTTCTGCAAATCGCGATGCGCGCCGGTGTCAAACCTGCCACAAGAATCTCAAGTCAGTGCAAACAGTCAGCCTTTGCTGTTCGAGGTTTTCTCAACTCTTTTTTTCCCCCCAGCGAGTTAATTTGCTGAGTCAACATCGAAAATGGAAACATCATCAGTGGCATAATTCGGCATGTTGGCCATTAGCATTCCGGAGAAACGAAAATTCACTGCGTATAAGCCTCCCGCCAATTCTCCCAGTACCGCGGGACAGAAAAGGCAAAAAAAAAAAAAGGATGAAAAGGGGTCGTTTAGGGAAATTAGCATCTCCATTAGTTATGTTTATACAAACGTGCATGCAATCTTGATGAGAAGTAGAAAAGGAGCTCTAGAGATCTTCTGCTTGTGTTGGAGTTATTTTGTTATTCCTTCTGTGGTCATCTTGTGTCCATCTTCTCCCCGCTGATGGAAAAGAAAATGAATATCGCCGACGAACCCATGCCGATTTGTTTCTGCTCGTTTAACACCATGCATAGCCACATCTGCTCTGTGAAGGGGTAGACAGAAGTTAGAATGTCAGTTTTATGCTCAGGCTGCTGAGATGGGCATAATGATATACATGGTTTCGAGAGATCTGTATGATTGTGAATGGCAAGAGGGAGGGGATATGGATTTAACCCCCTCAGACCCAAGTCCTAAATATGCCATTGACAATGTGTGCAGAAAGTTTGCCAAAGGTGTTCGATAGGGCCACCAAAGATGACATATCAACTCAGTCAGTTGTATGTGTGAGGGAGGATATGAAAATGTGAAAGAAATATGAATCACGTAAGACATATGAAAATCAAAAGTATGATTTATGATTTATGATTTATGGAAAGGAAAGTGCTTTTAGTGCAGTGTTGGAAATGTGAGTCTTTTACCCCCTGAGAATCAATGTAGGAGTTATGACTCAAAAAAAAAGCAAGAAAAAAAAAATGGAAGTAACAGGGAAAAGTTATTAGGTGGAAATATCTCACAAAATGCAGCCCCTGTCATTTATCAATCCTGTGGTTTCTTGAACAGTGCAATTTGTTTTGGTGGCAATGCACTGAATATTGACTTGCAACTCCGCTATAAACTACCAGTTAGGGGAAAAGAAATAAGACCATGAAAAAAAAAAACCAGACAGGAGCATGAAGATGATGGAAGGCAAGTATATCCAGCATTTGAAATGGCATCTATTGTGCGAATTATGCACTTTTGACTCGATTTGTATCCATTAGCAGAAGTGTTGAAAGCTTTTGATGTATACATCAGTATGCTGGAAAAGAAGAAGAAGAAGGAATATTAAAGAGTGCGTGCCCGTAATCATGAGCCCATTACGAAAGCCATCAGCTAGCTGTGTGCAAGTGTCAAACAGTCAGCAAAATGTCAGGCTCACACGACCTCCTCTGGATCGATGTATTCGTACCACAATCAGAGGCAGAAAACAGTTTTTGATGGAGCTCAGTGTCAAGGCGCCGGACATTGTATTTTAAGTTCATTTAATTGTGTATTTCTCTGTATGAATGATACATAGCTTCCCCATCTTCGCAATGGAAGAAGAAAATATGGCTGAATTTTCAACTGTAGCAGCGGTTAAAAGGTTCACACTATAGAAAAGGAACAAAAAAAATCTCTGTGGGATGAATATCTGAATGTCAACATAATGCATGTCATCTTGGAAATTCGAAAACATCGTATTTGCCTGAACTCGTTGGAATGCACTTTCACCATAATTGTTCCTAATCGCAAAGAAGCATCGAGGAACAATCGTACGCACAGGTCGTAGTAGATGACAAGAATAAATATCGTTATAGCGCACATTAGAGCTAGTGCATCTGGAGTTTAGTGCATCTGTGATGATAAATTTTGGCGTGCTGCGTTGGCACGGGGAACTATTCCAGAATGTAATGAAAGCGGGGGTCTGCTCTGACAGCGAGCGTGAGGGGAAAAATATCAAAACAGAAGAAAAAACAGGGAACTAGGAATTCCAGTCTCAATCCCCTCTTATCACACATGCCAGCTTGGACTAAAACAAGTCGTTCCTCACTGTTCAGAAGGCGCAAATGTTGTCATCCATCACAGACGTATGTAGCCATGTTGTTCAAATTTCTTTTTCTTGTATGCTTTGGTCGATTATGTGATACCAGCCATTGTTGAAAAAGAAAGAGAAAAGAAAAGATGTGGAGGGATTCATTTAATTATTATATGCTGGTAGTTCAAGAGCTACTAGAGTACAGGTCAGAAGACGAAAGAAGCATCGAATCGTAGACCTCACTTGATACACGTCATAACATAACAACGGCCATACTTCAGCATAACGAAATGTAAAATCAAGGTAACGTATTATAGGATTATGTAACATCTTTCAAGTCGTTTACAAGGTTCTGACAAATGTATCGCACAAACAGCAGATTTTCACTCATATACATAACAAATGCATGTCCGAAACTTGGAGGATAGTTACGTAAATTCGGCATGATTTTTTTTTTTCATAAGATACTGCATTGTAGTCAAATGAGAGAGAAAAGAAAAATGGCTCAAAGAGTTTAAGTGCATTATTTGATATACACTATGACCACGAATTATGTTACTACATGTTTTATGGGAAAAATGGAAAAAAAAAACCAGCTCCTATTAAGAAGTAAAGAACTGTGTACACTATTGTATATCGCTTTCTCTTCTTCTTGGCTTTTCTCTGGGTATCTAAAGGGATTTTAGAAATGTGCGTGTGAGAGGCGGCATGAAAATGTTACCATGGCAATCTAAAGTCTAAGTGCATCAGCACAAAATGGGGGTGATTTGTGGGGAAGTGCGCTCTGTGGATTTTGCGCTTTGTCACTGTTCGTGCAGTGCCGGAAGCCAGACTTGCGCGGCATTAGCATCTCCCCCAGAAGATGTGGGTCTCTCTTTGGCGTTCTGTTGTTTTTCAAGAAAGGGAACTTTTTTATTTCTTTTTTTGTGTGTGATATAGTCTCTTTGTGATGAGATGGTGTAGAATTTTCTCACGGTTGAGGAAGAAGATCCCGTAATGTCCCACCTGAGCATGGTTGAGCCCCCGAACTGAAATCATTTTTGTTTTGACTCCTTGCTTCCCTCCCCGTGTGACTTGTGAAGGAAGAAGATGGAAGTTTGGCGAGGGTTACCATGGCGATAAGTGAGAAGATGAGAGGAGTGGTGAGGTAGGAGCAGGAGGAAGAGAAGGCAAGTGATGATAGCTTTGCCTCCATTGCTCATGGAGATTTGACCAGCAGTTTAAAGTGCTGCACAGAAGCTTAAATAGCAGGGATACCATTATCTCTTTCACCCCTCCCATTTCCTTCTTGTTCCTCTTCTGTCTTCTCTTCCTGTTCTTTCTTCTTCCCCTCTTCATCATTCTTCCTCTCAGACCTTGAAACTACTTTGAGAATTCAATGTCAACCACATCAGGCAGAATTCCCTCCATCGTCGTGGCAACAGGAAACCCCAATGGATGTTGGAGTGGAGCAGCCACTTATTGTTCTGGACACAGCAGTCCTTGCGATCAGCTCCTCCCACCCCCTGCGGAGGCTGTCTCAAGCCCAGGGTTTTGGATTGTGGTTGCCATGGCGATAAGGAATGCCAAATGCACCGGAGTGACCCACTTTTCCTGCTGGAGGTTTTCCACGGCATTGGGGAATGGGAGGGAGTTGACGATGATCACATTTGAACGATTACCTGTGGTGACGAGGAAAATAATCCGTCTGCATGGTATCATCTCGTCAGAATCCTGCATAATCCGCATACTAAGATATAGGCTACTTGTGGAGTGCTGACACAGAACGTATGATATGCATCGTTCCTGTTCGCAAGACCTTGGAGCATGTGTTTTTGTAATGAAGCAGAAAAGTCCTCTTATCCACTCGATTTAGTCAGCATTGCAGGGGTGTCATATCCAATGCATTTTTTTGGAGGGGTGCTATCTTCATGATTTCGAATAAATTCATGGAAATTATAATGATGGTGTTGTTGTTGTCATTGCTATACGGCTCAATACTAATCTCACTCCCCTACTCAGTATGTATATTGCCAGTGTTACTCAGTCACCTTGGTGTGTCATACAGACACACACAAACAGAAGATGATATTCCTTGTGTTGATTGACATTATTGGGCCTTTAATTCTGCCTTGTTTGCTTCTGCCGAAACATAGCTGACCATGAGAGTGGTAGGATGGGTCCATTTGTAACTCGCAGAAGTCGCCAAGAAGGCTTCTCGGTGTATGAAGTCCTCCGATCCTACCCTCATCCCAGTATATATTCCTCCTGCATGCTCTTAGCTTTGAAGACTTTGCTGATGTACTACCACCATTACTCCTAGAGTCTATACTTGCATCATCTCCTGTCTCAACCTCATTGTCGCCAAGGCAACCTGCTATTTCACAGACAGCACGCATTAAGAGGTAATCCAAGAGCTTCTAAACCAAGACCACAACTGTTTGAATACAAAGTATCTCCCACACTTGCAAGTTTTGTTTATTTGTGGAATCATGATATTACTGTAACAGCATGTAGGCTGGTAGCAAGGTTTGTACCATTTCTAAAATCTATAAACTCTTGTCTTGCAGAAGTCACTCACCTTTATGAATTTGTAGAGAAGTGAAATCTTCTGGCTTGAAGTATGACAGTTTTCTTTTCCTGGATTTCTCTACAAACAAGAGCAGATATTTTACTTGTTTCGGCACTTTATTTCTGTTTTGTTATATTTTTTTTTTCTTCTTTTTAACTTTCCAATGATAACAGTGAGAGTATTTTTCTCTTTTCACTCTCTGTTCAACCAATCCTTTTGTCTGCAAGACATTCATAATGAAATAAAGTTTTGATGCCCGCAAGCTATGCACCTTTCTTCTCCCTTCTCCTTCTGCGTAATTTCTCAATTATCTGATGATAGTCAAATGAAAATGGGGGAGGAAAAAAAACAACAACAAATATAAACCAGAGGAAAACCTCAGAAAAAATGGAAATGTATAAAAGTGAGACTAGGAATGAAGGAAGGGAAAAAACCAACAAGATGTTTTGAGACTGAATGAAATTTATCTTTGTCACTTGTGGCTTTCGTGTTGATTTCCCCTGCTTTCTGGTTTGCTTTGGAAAGCAGGGTAGAAAATAAGGGGAAAATTTGCAGGAGTAATCAACTCAGGATGCAAGTGTATGAAATACGATCGGTTTTTCCCCCGCATGATTGAGAATTCTGATGGTTTTTGCATCTCTCGTACCTTACGGGCAGTAGGGGGGAGAGCCGAGCGGCGGGCAGTGGAGAGCAGATGGGGGAATATCTTTTTTGGCCGCGGAAGCTGCGTTCGGAGCCTATAGAGAGAACAAGAGTTGGCAGTAGAGAGTGACATAGATATTTAAGAGTTCAACATCCAGGCTCTGTGTGCCAGCTACCTGTACGGGAGAGATGATACGAGCAAAGGAGGATGAGAAAAAGTAGGAGAGAGAGGGGGGATAGAAGAGAGTTAGAGAGAGGAAGGTAAGAGAGAGACAGTGAAGAAGAAGAAGAGAAAGGAAGAAAGGATAGTGGAAAGGAAAGAGGATAACATTGATAGAAAAAAAATCACCTTCGTTGGGTTTTTGAATGTAAGATACCTCCATCTCTGGAAGTCCTTGTGTTATAAACATGAGTAATAATCACCTAAGGAGAAAAAGAGAAAAATAGAGAGAGATAGAAAGATAAAGATATATATATATATATATATATATATATATATATATATATATATATATATATATATATATATATATAAATATATATATATATATATAAACAGAGGGAGAGGGAAAGAAAAGAAGGGAGAGAAGAAAAATTCTCTTCCTTGTTATATTCCAGATATAAGATCTTGATATTAAGCGATCTACACCTATCTCCCTCTTTTCTCCCTTTCTAGCTTTCTCTATCCCTGAAGAGACTCTCAAGAACCTCTTGTGGTATTTTTTCTAATTTTCAAGATATTTGTTCTGTTTTTTTCCCCTCAGCTCAGTTGTCACTTTTTTTCTCCCCTGAAACGTACAGATATCAGTAATCGTTTAAGTGCTGTATTTACCTTCCAGGTTTCGTGATGCATTTAGATGATATTTTTTTTTTTGCTGCGGTTAATGGAATTGAATATTTTGAGTTCTCTTGTAAACATACCTTCTCCGCTAGTTTCCTATTTGAGATTCTATTCAATTATCACCAAAACTCTTAAATGTCTGTGTGCTGGGGAATGGGGGCGGGGATGGGGCGAGGAGGATGGTTTGGATGAAGACAACTTCTTGCACCCCAACTGGGAAGGAAGAAAGAAAGAAGAAACTTGAAGTTCACTGCCATTCATTCTCGTTACCCTAACTATGACTAAATATCTCTGCACCATCTTCAAACGTTGGTCAACAGATGATGATTTGTTGCCATTTTATACAGTCCCCTCAGAATTGAATATCTCAAAATGTCAACGAGACAAAAAAAAAGAGGAAAAATCAATGTCGTGAGCCCCTTCAAAGAGATACAAAAGGGAAATTCTAGCAATGTATCAATTCATGTTAGCTGTAATTTCACCCTTGATTGGCCTGTAGTGATCGTTCTGTGACAATTCAGACGCAACTAGGATGAAGGGCGCTGCATTTGTCTGTGCCGCGAGAGAGAGAGAGCGATCGTCTGAGGAAAGTCTCGAGTGAAATTATGCATGAACCATTGTGCCAGACACGAACTCTCGTACTGCTGGCCTTGTTTTGAGAACCGCGTGACCAAAGAGATACAGGTTGCTTTTGTTGTTTCTCTTTTCTCAATATTTTCTCTCCCTTGCCTGCTAATGTCATGTCATCGGCTATAATTGACCCCAAAATGTCTGCTTCTTTTTCCTCATCTGCACTCCGTTCTTTACTCTTTTCCCAACTGGTTCTCTTCATTTGGTCATTCCTCATGTCCTTTCCTCCTTGCGCCACGTATCCTGTCGGAACTTGGTGGGCCTGGGTGTCGTAATCAGATTGCCGGCGTAATTTTTGAGCGTGGTCCTATCACTCGCTCTCCGCCAGCGCTGGAAATCATTGACAAAATTATGACGGGTCAGAATTCAACGGACGTCCGTCGGTGCCCTGGGCCCCCGGAGCGTAGAAACGTCCCCGTGGAAGCGTACAACCATCTGTGCAGTGTTCGTCCAAATCAAGCGCGGCCATCACCGTGAAATGCTATCTTTTGTTTACGGACATTGTCACAACGGAAGATGGAAAAAAATTGACGAGAGAGTGAAAGAGGCTGTGATTAAACCGGCGGTAAAGTCACAAGAGACCCGACCGTGTCGGCAAACACACCCAGCAATTTTGTGAAATAGAATCCCCAGGAAAATACCAGAGGGTGATAATTATGTCTGTCATTCAAAATATGGAATTTTTACAAAATTTGTACTTGTTTTTTTTTCTAAAATGAACACAATAATACATCTTCCTACATTATATTACATGAGTAGCTGGGGATACGGGCTTCTCATATTCAGTCTAGTTTTTCACAAAGTTCCAAAGATCCGCTAATGTATCCTAAAGCTGTGAGATTTAGTAAAAGCTTCAACACAGAATTATGCTGTCTAAAATCAGTGTGTACACAAGCGATGTGTGAGATTGTATACCAGCTGAATTGTTTAAATGCATTGATACACAGCAGTGTTCACTGTATGTGAGTAAGTGTTTGTTTTTTTGCGTGTTTGTTTGTTTGAATTTTGGAGGGAGTTATGCTAAATGTATGACACCCGATTTGTGAGATATGTCTGAACTGAGGGTGTTTTCAAATATTGGGTCCACATCTGTGAATATGGGAATGCCATAGCGAGTCGAAGTTTTCACCCTCGATATGACTGAAGAGTGTATTGGAAGATATTCTGAGGTCAAGGGGGGGTCAAGGAAATCCCTGTGCCACTATTCCCAGTCGAAAAAATGGCCCTGCGATGAAGATGGAGTTGGACAAAGTTGGATACATTTTGCCTCCTGGCTCTCAATATGCCAGGTGGTGGTGGTGGCATCCATCCTTTAACCCTCTGCATGTTTTGAGTGTTGATTGGTAAAGAAAATACCATAGCATGGTATACACTGTCCAAAGTCCCTGGCATGAAAAGGGTTAAATTATAAATTTTTTTTTTCTATCCCTGGGCTCTTCATCCTGCTTTCTATTTTCTCTCTATTTCTTTACTGTGTCCTCTTCTGTTTGTCTACTTGTCTTTGTTTTGCTAGTGTTGCTTTTTGATTTGTTTCTCTGTCTCTGTTGCTCTCTTCTGTGTATGTATGTGTGTGTGTGTGTGTGTGTGTGTGTGTCTGTCTGTCTGTCTGTCTGTCTGTCTGTCTGTCCTTTTCTTGTCTCTCAGTGATTAGACTCGGGGTCAGAAACACCTGATAAATCCTGTTGATAACCAGACTGGGCGCTGACTGCCATGCAGAGATGGTAATCTTGACAGTGTGGACAAAACACACATCTGTCGGCTGAATGTGATACTTTGAGAGAATATCAGACATTTCTCCTCATTTTATTATTATTTTTTTTTTTTTTGCATATAGATTTTTTTGGGGAGAGGGGATAGAGGATAGAGATAATTTTTATACTTGAAGCAAAAATCTTGCATGATTAATGGATGGAATATCCACAGGAATAGAGATTTACTAGAGTAGTAAAACTTGAATTTCTTTGTAGCCTCACTATTAAATGCAATGCTGAATGTTCAACAGGGTGTGAATATGGAAAGCTAAGGTATTTAAGTCTGACAATGTGAAGGTCTGAAATAACATTTCCAATATGTGCACATGGTGTGTTGTAATGTCCATGCTGTTAGGTTTTGATGCATTGAAGCAGACTTCCAAGCTTTAATGTGCAGTAACAACATCACATAGAACTGAGTTGTGTGAAATAACCTCAAAAATACACAAAAGTCTGGCTTTGTATGTGTGTTTTATCTTTTGATAATTTTAAGGAGGGTTCAGTTTGTTGTTATCTTATTTTTATCTCTGTTTATTTCGGAGGCGCGATGACAAAACACCAAAAAAGTGATTACCAATCATATTTCATATCAAGGTCTCTAATCCCCACCGCCGTATGTTTGTTCCATCAAGTTACTGAGCCATCCCCTTATCTCTCTCTCGGGAGGAGAACATGAGCACTCGCCTCACAAATATGAATATATTAAAGCGGAGAGATGGCTATATAGACCGATAAAGACAGATAAAGACAGATAGATAGTTTGAGAAAAAGGGAAAGAGATAGATGCATGAAAGATAAGAAAGATACAAACATAATACATGTGTATATCAGCTTATAAGTATATAATATATTTGTATATTTGTAACATATGATATATGTTCCATATATCATATGGAACATATAAACATATAAATGAGAGAGGGGGATATAGGAGAAGTGGGGCAGATATGAAGAAGAGACAAGACAGATTTGGACTGAGAGAGAAAGAGGGCAAATCTAAATTGGAGATATAGGACATATGGTAGACAGGAAGATATGAACATGATATGAAATGATATGTGCATTCTCAGAAAGAGAGAAATATAAAAGTAGAACGAAAATGAGGTACATTGATGGGGGTGTTAGCTGGGGAAGAGTGTGAATCATTCGGTAGGAGAGGGTAAGAGATGTTTGGGACAGATTTCTTTAGGGAAGAGGATGAGGAAATGGATGCTGAAGAACTTGACAATACCAACCTCAAAGAACAAAATGAAGTACTGAAAAAAAAAAACCAATTTAATACCTTTAAGGAGGGATAGATTTGAACTTTCAGTGAAAGTTCCAAAGAGATGAAGGGATAGAGAGGAAGAGAAGGAACAAGGACAAAGAGGAAGAGAAGAGAATGGAGACAACTAAAAAAAAAAGAACAAACGAGCAAAGTATGTGCAGGAGAGATTGATATGAAATATTTGGACAGGGTAGCTAGGCCTGCCTAAGCCCATAAATCGCCTGTGATGGATGATTTCCGAAGCCGGGTAGTTGCCAGTCCTGTGCGCTCGCGTTACGCCGGCGTCGGCGCACCTGTCGCGGCGGATGCATTGTGTTTTTGTCTTTTCGTTATCCACGAGTCTCCATGAGCGCTTGGCTCTGTATCTCCTGAGACTCCCATGTATCTCTCATGTAGAGTTCATTGTCTGCTGGCTTGATAAGCTCTTGCTTATTTTGTTCCTTTTTTTTTCCTTGATCATGTGACTTTCCCATAATCATGGTAGTTTATTACCTGATGCAGTGAGCACCAGATATTTCTTTTTGTTATTTATCGCCCTATTGCAAACCTTCTTCAAATGTTTGCCTCACACTAACACACCAGAGAAAAGGTTTTTTTTTTCCTTCCCTTCCTTTCCTTAATATTGGAATTTTCCCCTAACAATTATGACATTTTAACTTCTACCCTACTCTGGGGAAATCTACCTTTGACCCTTGCTCATGTATGGGCTAGTCTCCTTTGGACAGGCTTTTCTTTCGTTGAGGCTTTCTCAGCATGTTTGGGGTGTTGCGCTCTCCAGTTTCAGTGTGAAGATCAAGGTGAAGGGTGTTGAAGTCTACCAAGGGGGTAGGTACCCCAGTCAAAGAAGGGATGGGGACTGGGTTTGAAGAAGAAAGTAATTATGTTGATTTCCCACCAGAGGGACCATGTCGTAGTCACATGACGGAGGGGGGGGGGGGGGAACCAGACGGAGGAGCAACAGAGCAGGGACGAAACACCAGCGAGAGAACAAAATGGATAGGGTTACAGGGTTCAAATGGGTTCAGGAGCAGGAGAAGTTTAATGTGAGGGAAGGGGAATGATTACAGTTTTTATATATATATATATATATTTGGTGGGTTTTTTTTTAATGCGCCTGAAATATATTTCTTCTGACAACTCAGGAATTCGAGAACCTTGTGTCTTCTTGAAGTGAATGTCGAGAGTGAGGCGAGGAGGAGATAACTTGTGGTGAAAGTTATTCTTCTATTTATTTTCCATCTCGTTCTTCACTCAAACTTCGACCTTCTGTGCCAAATGTTCTTATGTGTCTGCTGGCTGATAGCGTATTCTGACTTGTTCTGTTTTGATATCAATCCCTTTTATCTTTTCTATGTATATGTGAATGTGTATACATATAAATATATATACACATATCGTGATATGAAAACTAAATTGAGTTTATGTGTTTTTCACTGAAAGCTTTAAGCTTAAAACTTCAAAAGGAATTGAAAACCATGACAATTAAAGGGATGGTACAGTATTGGTGGAGATGAGAATTGGGCTTTTAACTTTTTGCGAGATACCAAGAAAACACGTATGATATTGTACAGAACATACCATTTTAAGAGGAATTCAAAGTTTATTTGATGAAAATCGGGTTTGGAATGACTGAAACATCCAAAAACATAGTAAAACAAAGTGATTGTAATAAAGTGTGGGTCCCACACTTTATTAGAATTACTCTTTTAGGGATATCTCAGCCATTTCAAAACCAATTTTCATCAAATAAATGTTGAATTCCTCATAGAATTACATGCTCTTTCATATTTCATAAGATGTTTCTCGTTATCCCACCAAAAAATGTTAGAAATCTGAAATAAGGTCTCAACCAAAACTGTACAATCCCTTTAACTAAAGAACGTCACGTAACTGGTGTTCATGCATTTCACGTACTGATGGGTGAATAAGGAGTCACACCATCCATGCATTTGATATTAAAATTGATCATGCATCGCTTATGAATTTAAGAAGAATGCAAAGGATTAAAGAAAAAGAAAAATAGCGATTCACTGCAACATGCGATTAATTTCAAATATAATCTTGTTGTCATAAAATTTGTGTAAGTGTAGATGCATCATGCGGGGAAAAAAGTAAAAGGAAAGGAAGAATATATGGCAGAGAAACATATTTTATGTATTTCTCTTTTACTTGTCATTTGGTGTGAGTGATTGACAAACAATGCTCTCGAAATCCCCGCGGATGTGGACCCAGAACTCCGCCTAATGAATTGAAATGGACAAGAATCGAGGGTGAATAGAATCCCTTATTGCTTACAGAATTGTAAGCCAACCCAAAATCCACACTCACTGGAACAGAGATGGAAAAGAAAAAAGAAAAAGAAAGAAGAGTGTATTTGAGCAAGAGGCAGTGCAATCGGTTTTTTTTGGAGGGAAAATTGCTTAAACATTTGGCTTAGTGACTTCTTGGACCGCTCCACAGTTTGATGTGGCAAATACACTTAACATGAATTATTATTGTCATTTCACACAACTGATGTAGGCCAAATTGGGGTACAGGGGGCACTTTGGTTCCTTGTTGCCCTCCTCCGATCCTCCCCCCCCCCCCTTTCTCCACATGGTGTTTATAGTGGCAGGTTTGACTTCTCCAGCCTTTTATGGAGGGAAGGGGTTGAGGAGAAGGGGGAAGGAGGGGAGATGAAGGTGTAAGGGTATGTGAGAAAGGAAAAGATGAGAGAGGAAAAGGTATGAGAAAGAAGATCAAACGAACCAAATGTAGAATAGGAGAATATTTATTGACTTAACCGAGAATACTGCGGGATGCATGCAAATCTGGGTTCATGTGTAGTATGCGGTTAAACTTGTGGTATCTGAGATCTGATGTTTTTACATTTTATCGATTCTCTTTTCCCCCTGTACTTTATATGCTCTTAAGTGCTTGCGTAATTACAAGAGGGAGCAATTTTGTTCTTGCTGTCTTTTTTAGATATCATGTTCATTGGTGTATAGCACACTTTTGTTTACAGCATAACTGCAGCTTTGATGACTTGGCAATCAAGCACCTGGTCAGTTACGATTAGAAATTGCGATATTCCAAGGATAGTCCAATGATACTCCAGTGATATTCCAGTGAAGTGTTGATACCATGACAGAATAACAACTGCAGGATCCTCAAGAGTTAATGGGGTGGTGACATTTTTGAAACTGCCTACCCGTGGTAACATTAAGAATGTACGTGTAAGAGGAGGAACAGGTCTATCTGGGCGTGTATTTTCTGATGGCATCTCCATCTCGATCACTGAAAGTTGAGAACGTCCAATTTGAAGTGATGAAGATGTCAGCGGTTGAGGGCCGACAGAAACTCGCTTCGGTGGGGAATGTCTCTGTGCTTGTTCAAGAGTCATTTTTGGAGGTGTAAAGTTTTTTGGTTTTTTGTATCATATGAGGAGAAGGAGGAGGAGGAGGAAGAGGAGAGAAGGAGGGTGGTGGTGGAACATGAGAGGAGGATGGCAGAAGGGGGATGTAGGTAATGTTTACTCAGGGCCTCCTCCAGACCTCCAGACTCGGTAGGAGGAGGAGGAAGAGGAAAATGGAAAAGTTGTTCTCTGGCAGGATGGGGGTCAAGAGAGGTCAGCCATTCTGGGTCTTGGATGATTTGGGAACGAGGCAGGGATGGGGATGGAGGAGTGCTGATAGTGGCAAGGTAGGAGGATGGAAGATATAGAGAAGAAGTTTTCTCTACTTCGACTTCGACTTCCATCTAAAGAAGACCCGGTTCGGAGTTTGGTCAGGAAGATTTCTAAATCAAACCTGGGTTAGTTTTGGGAATAACATGAAGTCTCCTAATCCGCTTTGATATCACTGATTACAAGCCTTTGCAAAAGCATTAATGAAAGATCCAAGACTTGCAGATGATGTTAAATGTATTCTTTGCTCGATGCTTGACTCTGAGAATTAGTGAGAAGTTGGTCACAAAAATGAAAACAGAGTATTAAACCTAGCATGAGCTATGGGATACATGATCAATCAAAGCTACAATGATAAAAAGGCCAGATGTATGTTAGACATTGTACCCCATGCCGCATGACATTGATAAATTTGATTACATTTGTAAACTGGTTTTGTGGTACAAGCTGTCACATTTTCCTACATTTTCGCTCTTGCTGTATGTACCCCCCCCCCCCCCATCATCCCCAAGGGAATCAACTTTAGCAATCAACTATTCCCACAATGCAACTCCTCATTTTCTCAACATCTGCTGCAT
Source organism: Diadema antillarum (assembly GCF_040938485.1). Taxonomy (NCBI): domain Eukaryota; kingdom Metazoa; phylum Echinodermata; class Echinoidea; order Diadematoida; family Diadematidae; genus Diadema; species Diadema antillarum. The sequence continues at coordinate 290,273 of NW_027271255.1, read as the reverse complement.
GTTGAAATCTACTTTGGCATTCAGAACATTCGCAGAAACAACCATCACCCTCCCTCCCTCCCTGTGTTGTAAACAAAAACCTGTCCCCTTGTTAATTTCGGGAGCTACTGAAAGTTTCAATCAGCGGCATTTCAGCAATTTCTCATTATTCTCGTTGAGCAGGGAGGAAAACTCGGTTGTGAAATCCAAATCGTTGACCAATCACACCCGATCATATCTGATAACGAAAAGTGTCGCTCCACACTCTACTTTCTATAGCTTAAGTCGTTGTGGATGTCATTTTCAGCACACTCTTTTTCCCTGCCAACGTGATGACAGGGACAAAATTGTTGTGTGATCATATATATCGGAAAAAGAAAATTAATTTGTATTATGTTGATTTTGTTTTTCTTCCTTTTCTTTGGGGGAAGAGGAGAGAGGTGGTATGCAAGCTCTGTGAGATTTCGTAAGCAATCACTGCCGATTGACAAACTTGGAATCTCTCTCTTTATCGATCTATCTATCTATCTATCTATCTATCTACCTATCTATCTATCTATCTATCTATCTATCTATCTATCTATCTATCTATCTATCTATCTATCTATCTATCTATCTATCTATCTATCTCTGTTAGTTGTCATCATGAATATGTTGTCCTAGAATACCGCTGGGGTTTCATTTTCTATATATTCCATCTATCTCTGTCATCGTCTCCTGTTTTTTCCACAATCATATTTTCTTTTCTCCCTCATATGCTGCCCTTTTCTGCCACTCCCCCGATCAATACTGCAACTTCTTTCGATTATATCATATTGAGATATACAATGCGGTTTAGAACGAATGTAGTGGAATTCATATATCTGTCTGTCTATCTATCTATCTATCTATCTATCTATCTATCTATCTATATTCAAATATATTCCTCTCTCTCTATCTTAAATTACTTAGCATGTCTTTCTATATATATATATATATATATATATATATATATATATATATATATTCAACTGTCTTTCTCTGTCTCTATCGTAAATAACTTAGCATGTCTTTCTATCTATCTATCTATCTATCTATCTATCTATATTCAAATATATTCCTCTCTCTCTATCTTAGATAACTTAGCATGTCTTTCTATCTATCTATCTGTCTATTTTCAGATATATTCCTCTCTCTCTCTCTATCTTAGATAATTTAGCATGTCTTTATGAACCCTAATCTGAAGTATCTGATAAGTGTACGATATTTCTTGCTCCCTTTCTCTTTATGTTTCTCAACGGCTGTTTTCTTCTTCTCCCTCTTCTTCTGCATCATCTTCTTTTACTTTTTTTTTTCTCTGCTCCTTCTATCATCCACCTTCCCCATTTTTCCCCCTGGTATCTGTCATCTCATCACCAGACTAGCTGCTATTGCTTCTCCTCCCTTTCCCCTCCCTGTGTGTCATTTTTTCTCCTCTTTGTTCGATCTTAGGGTGCATTTGGAATCCAAACACATCCCAAGTCATCTCGTCCCCCTCAGCTTGATGTCTCTCTCTCTTGCTCCTACGTTCCCCTGATTCCACAAATGGATTTTCTCCTCTCAGCTACGCCCAGTGAGCGAAATTAGTTTCTCAGGGTCCCCATTTCATATCCACATGTATATCCTATCTTTGTGTCTGGAATCATTGTCAAAACTTTTGCAGTTTTGTATTGAAGATGAATTAATTCAGTTACATGGAAAACCATTTTAAAAAAAGATGATGGATGTGCTGTGGGATTCCTTAGTTACAGTTTGCCATAAATTGTCATAAAAAGGAGAAATGCATAGTCTAGGCAAGTACTCCAGAGATTGATGGTGTTACCATGGTCCAATATAGGATTTATGTCAAATTGATCTTTTTTTTTAATTCTGTTTCTTGATCTTATAGAGCAAAAAAGTTATAGAAGAGTATTTGTAATTCTGTTTCTTGATCTTATAGAGCAAAAAGGTCATTGAAGAGTATTGTAATCAATGTTGTCCAGCAGACAGGGAACGCAGTTATGGAACAAACAATGAAACGTCCCAATGATGCCATACATGAGTAAAACCTTAATTGATTCTAAGTGTTTTGATGTGACACTATCAATCTTTGAGTAAATTATTGAATTAGACAATGATTATAAACCTATCTAATTTCAATACTTCAGATAACAAAAAAGAAGTGCATTAGTTAGCAAACTGCATTTTAGATATACAAGTTTCAAGTGCGCTATGATAATAAGTTGTGGGATTTCATGGGAAAAGCAAAGCACTCACGGACAGTGAGCATTGGTTGATTAGCATCGTCCGCTTTTCCTTTCCATCTTGTACTTTTAAAATCCCTGCTTGATGAAGTGGTCACACATTCACCTGTCGCTTCCAAGGCGGCCAATGAAGACGAGTGCGGCACTCGTTCGTGGCCGAATTTGTCTCAGTGCCTGTCGGTATTTGCACTCTGCAGTGTGAAGAGGGGCCCAACTAAGTATCACAATATTGTGTTTTGGAGAACGAGCGAGACGCACACGGGGGTGAGTCATGAGATGGAGATATAGAACGTCTGGCGGGATGAGGGAGTTGGAGAGGGGGGAGGGAAGATGAAGATGATTGGAAGAAAGAGTTAAGAGATGAGAGAATGAAGGAGGAGGAATTGGACAAAGGGAAAATGAAAGATGAAATGTCATGGTGGAGAGCGTAAAGGAAGAGGGAGGGATGGAGAGAGGAAACGGGAAAGGGGAGATGAAGAGGATGAGGATGAGGGTAAGGATGCTTGAGCCCGATACCAGTGGCTGAGACGTTAATGTCCGGGAAAACAACTGCCGGCTCTTTATCAAGATGATTAACCCAGAAGCCTGGGCATCCCCAAAAGAGCTGATGAGAGAATGGTTGGCCGGTTGGAGGATTTGGGTGGGGTGGGGGTGGGGAGGGGGTTAGAAGGGAGGGGGGTTAGGAGGAGGAGAAGATGAGATGAGGAGCGGATTGACTCGGTGGTCCTTTGTTCCTCCAGTGAGCGATGATGCCTTAGTCACCGACACCGGAGCTTGTTGCATCCTCCCATCCGAATTGTTGCATCATCGTTTGAAAATATCTGTAATGAGCATCTCGGAGGCAAAGTATGTGCATACTTGAAGAATTTGATGCGTTCATCTATGAAAAGATCATCTTCCAGTTACATAAGAGCCAATAAACCATCTGTTCTCCATGATGGCATTTAACCATAAAGATATAATTGGAATGAATGGTAAAGATATCTCTGTGTGTGTCTGTGTGTAATGTATATATATTTCTGAAAAGGATGTTTACCACAGAATTTTCGTAATCACTTTCTACACACTGTAGTTGCATCTATTTCTTGTGCCTAAAGGAGCTTGACCCTTTGAGGACGGTTTGATTTTGCTACAACATGCGTTTCCCATAGACGCTTGCCCGAGTATACTCAGGACTCGTCCTCAATGGGTTAATGCTCCTTTCTGGGCATTGATTAGATTTGAATTATTCAAAAGCCAGTCGAAAAAAATGGAAAAAAAAGAAAAAGGCCAACTTCATAGAAGGTGGATGATAGAGGTATCATTGCTTGGATGAGACTGAGTATATGCATGGGGGGGGGGGGGGGGGGGGAGTGGTGGTAACTACACTCTTATAGGTTAAGGTATGAGGAAATCGATACAAACATGATAACACATTTAAGGGGAAATGCGTGGGAAAAAACAGTGAAAATAATGCAGATGAATGTGAGAAGATGATCTTGTGATGAAATGCAGGTGAACCGTCTTGGGCAGGTGCAGTAGCAGCATGAAACAGTTGGATGTGATCGATAATGGTATGGTCCTTGGAGGGCAACCTCGTCATTATGAGAACTGTTTCAAGTCCATTTTCTCGGCTGAGCGTTCTACTTTTCCTTTTTTTGAGAGAGAGAGCTTCCCTTACATTTTCGATATTTTGCCATGGCAAAGACAAGTTTGCATACCCAAAACAAATAGAAGAAGCGTGTGGCTGGGTTGTTCAATATGCAGGCATATACGAACGCAACCCGTGTTTGTGTACTGAATGCATTCAGAACAAATTGATACAACGCAAGGAGTGTTTGCTTGCTCTAATTAAAAGTCTTGTGGCTTTTCACAGAAAAAAAAAGTTGCTTTGTACCCGCCTTTCTTCTTTCTCCTTTAATAGCTCAAAAAGGTATGAAGTCTCAGCAAACAAAGGAAACCCATTTTCCACTTCAACTGCTAGTACAACTGCTCCTCCTCAAAAAAAGAAAGAGTTTTGATGTTTATTCATCTTGATGATAATTACAATGTCAACATATGGAATGGAGATAAGATCTGTGTTAATCAAGCTAGTTTTTAACAGCAAAATGCCACAGCATTTTCTGCACACAGCCTTTCATTGTCATATCATTTGGCAAAGATGCTCCTTTTTTCTTTACATCATGTTGCAAACTCTTATCAAATTTAGTGGCAAGATTAGTTTGTTCAGTGGTTTTATAATTTTGGATAGCATAACAAAGCAATAAAGTTTCAGAAACCACAGTTGGCCTTGTTATTGAAACAATGATAATGGAGTACATATATACATATTTTTCTGTCAGAACTTTTCTATCAATGCAAGGAAAAGAGGTGAACCAAAAGTAAAATTCAAAGAGTCTGATGATAATGAATAGCAGGTACTTTGTACAGGGGATAACTTTGAAATTGACGCAGGTGATAATGTCGCAGAAATGTGTAATGAGCGCGATAACGGGGAGAGGAATTTGGCGATCAGAAAGTTTGCGAGTGTTTGAATATTATGTAAACGCCAGCCACCAGCATTAGAATGCAAGAACGTGGCGCGGGGAGGCTTCGCAAAATCAAATTTGCTGAGCAGAAAGAGTTTGTGAAGTGTTTAACTGCCCCAGTATTTGGGATGAATTTTAAACCAAGATAAATGTGGGAGAAATTGCCCCCCGGAGAAGAGTGCAGAGATGTACAGGAGTGCCAAGAGGGTTTCTCTCTCTCCTCCGCCTAGTCCCACATTCCAACAGTCCACACAGCCCCGAGATTGCACTTTTCTCCGCTCGCACCTTTTTACGTCGAAATCTCAGCCATTCCCAAACTTAAGTGCACACACACACACACACACACACACACGCCCAAAGCACGTGTGAGAGTGGTTTCTGAAAAAGCGAGAAAAAAAATCTAATTTTATTGTGATTTTTCTGAGATCATCTTTTAATCATCCCAATATCACATAACTCACTCCCCCCCACCACCTTGTGTTGCCCCTCCCTTTTCACTGCCAAACACATGCAGACGTGATGTTGAAAACAAGGAAAAAGAAAGACAGAAGAAGAAAAAAGAAAAGGTTCACACTGTCCAGCTCTTGCAGTTGTTCTGGCCCGACAATTTCTGATTGGTTGTTGTGATCGACGAATGAAATGGGAGAAGAAGCAAACACAATTAATAGGCTGCTAGGATGGGTTTCCGATCGAGGGGGGGGGGGAGGGGGGGCTGCCATTGAACTCACACCCCACCCCCGTCCCGTGTCGTGACCATCATGACGAAATGATCCCTTGCACGAGGATATGGACTTTTGACAGAAATGTAAAAGGCAGATAAAATGGAGGAGTTTTGAAAAAATCAAAATGTCACCTGCGTACGACTGCTCCCGCTCCGTATGAAACATCGACCATCGGGAAGGGCAAACAGCGTTTTGATTTCAACGCAAGCAAGCGCCCGCATCTCGCCGGGGCCTCCCTCTCCCCCTGCCAGGCACGGTCCAAATCCCGAAAATGTTTGCTCACCAAATTGCGCGGGGTAGTTATTGGATTCGCCCGCGAGAGGAAGGTGGCGCTCCCAGAGAACCGTGTAATAGATGTAACATTTGCCAAACCTGCCAAGCGCCGGGAAAAAGTGCACGGGCACCGCAGTAGCTGTGCCCATCTGGGGCTGCTAACTCTGCCCTCCTCTTTTTTTTTTTTTTTTTTGTCATCAGATAGAAGGTGAAATTTAACCTAATTTTTTGTTGTTGTTGTTGCTCCTTGAATCCGTGCCGGAAGTGAAATATGATGGTGTTGTGCATCTTGTAATCGGTGCCACCAATATACCAATGTTGTGTCTTGTGGTATCATCATACTCCATCTCTTAACTCCTCCTCTCTATCCCCCCCCCCCCCTCCTAGTGTTATCAAGAGCTAAGTTGGGTTTTTAATTACAGACTAGCCCACATTGAGAGGAGGAGAGAGATATGATGAACACTGGTGATGGTTGCCTGCAAAGTGTGCTGGGATTGAACACATCAAGGATTGACCGATTACGAAGAAATGACACTAAAAACTTTGAGAATATCTCAAAATAGATTAAGAGAGAGAGAAAAATGGAAGAAGGGAAGAAGAAGGAGAGAGAGAGTGGAAGAAATTGAGGAGCGAGATGGAAAAAAATAGGAAGAGCAGAGTTTTCTATCTGGGTATAGAAGGAGGGGGCAAATCCTAGAGTGGGGGAAATATACTCATGATCCTGACGGTGGAAGTTAATTCCGTAATTCCGAGTGGTTGTCTCGGACAAAGACGCTGCACATGTATGTCCACTTGGGGGTGAGAATGGAGAAATATCAGCTGCGCTAATTAAACATGATGAGGTCATCGTAACGTCTGCCCGCGAACACGAGGGCACCGATTGAGATGAGTAATCGCTGAACGGTCAGACGAAGGCATGATCCAGTAGTCTCACTCCGGTGCGACGTCGTCCCTCTCTTATTAATTTCACCGCTCCATCCTCCTCCCCTTTGCTATGCTACATCCTCCCCGCCTTACAAAGTCCAGGAGATGATGTATTGGAAATGATAGGTTGAATGAATGAAATGAGCGAAATAACATTTAGCAACTCTCCTCACCTTTAACAAAATGAAATGGAGCAGAAATGACAAAGGGGATTATACCAAGGAGATATTGATTGCACCCACTGGTATTTTGTTTTCAGTCTGCGAGGGAATATAATCATGTTTATTTTCGTGTCTCTCTTTATTTTGCTTTTCTTTTCCTTTAGTTTAATCATTTAATCTCATGTCTGCTCGCGTTTAGTTTCAGCAGTTCATCAGTTTAATGTAATCAAGTCGGGCTATTAGCATCCTGAAATAATGCCAGCATACGTGTGCAAAAGCAAGGCAGCAGTGTTGTGTATTAACGGAACAAAATGGGGATAGCTGTGTTTACACTGGGGGAAGAATCTGAGCATTTGCACCATCAAACTCTGCATGCGTTCTCATGTTGCTAAATGAAAGAACATGGTAGTAGTTGCATTGAGAATAGGTAGAAATTGGGGCCTGGTGTAGATGCTCCATAGTAGTTGTAGCAGTGTTTCTTCCTTTAATACCATTGTCACAGATTTGATTTGTGGGTTTTTTTTTCTAATCTATTGATTTCATCATGCAACTTTTAGTCAAGGGGATGAAATTATTGCTGGGACCGTGCAGATTTTGTGTTACATTGGATTATTGCTTATGGAACATGGTTCGACCTATTTTGAATCCGTAGGAATTATTAGTACTACTTCTGAGAAGGAGTGAGTCGATTTGATCCACCAGGGTCACCTTACCATCTGAACATGGGTCACATTCCTCTCATCTCCACGGCAACTGTACAGAAGTCGGTCACTTTGCACCGAAATTTGCTCAGGACGCTCTGCGATACCACTTGCATTTTAGTAAAGAGAGAAATATGCCAAAATTGCAGTTTACTGTATACATTACGGGATTATCCGGAGCAGCCATTTTCCGGCCATTAGAAGTGATCAAATTTGCTCCCGAACATTGCCTGGTCCCCGACAAGCAAAAGTCAGTTGGGGAAAAAAAATAGAATCTAAGCTGTGTCTCTATGCACGGGACAAAAAGGAGAAAAGCTGAGGAGTCAAATACGACTCAAGATATTTTGAATATTTGCCCGCCGTGTCAAATTATTCGAGGAACAATTAAAGGGTTGACTGCGTTAAGCTGTGCGGTAAGGAGCACGCTTTCATTTCAACCGAAGTGGCACAAGAGCAAATTTGTTAATGTAATTTGTGGATTATGATTGTTATGGAAACTGCGCTCCACTTTTCTCTGCCCCCTCTCAATCCTCTCCCATGACATGTTGGGCGTCGGTATTGGATGATGGGGGGGGGGGGGGGGGAGGAAGGAAGGAAAAGGGGGAGGGAGGGGGATGGAGGGTGGGTTGCCAGTAGTGGAAGCAAGGTCTAGTGTGCAGTATTAAAGAAAATGAAGAGTTTTGTGATTTTTGTATGCATTTCATAACCAGCCTTGTGATCATCCTATAAACATGGCTCTTTAAATCTTTGATTAAAAAACAACAACAACAGCAACAAAAACAAAGTGAATACATATCTGGGTGTGGGCATGTGTGCCCCTGTGTGTGTGTGTGCATGTGTGTGCACACTGCCATGTTAGGTAAGGCTGTAAGTCTTCACTACGATCTCAACTGCATGTTCGGTGTCCTGGTCGACCTCCCCATCCTACACACCACTGCCAAACTTTCTTGAAGAGAGCCTGCACACACACATATATACCACACACTTCATAGGGAATGCATCATTGATGCGGTTGAAATTTAAGCCCCCCATTCTTTGTCTGTGCTCTTCGCGCTGGCTGGACCCAGGGGTACGGCTCTCAGTCGACAATGTTTTGTCTCGACAACGGCCAATCGCGCTAATGGAGTGCACGTCCAGCACCCAAAGGGAGGGGGCGAGGAACGGGAGCGCGGAACGCCGGTGTCGAGTTTCACCCGCGCGACCACCACAGCCGAGGCGTCCTAATGCTGTCTTGCGGTGGTGTTGGAGGGGGCGAGATAAAATTTTGAAAGACCACTGCTACCACCCCCCCCCCCCATACTTTCTCCAAAAACTTCCTTTTATTCGCCCAGTCCCCTCCCAGCAGTGTTGGAGGGCAGCTCGCAGATCGCTGGACGTTCTAATCTCCTTTTTGACAACTACGCTATTAAGTTCGTGTCCTCTGGACACACACACAAAGAGTATTGGTGGACAATTGATATCCTGTGACAGAAGATAGCAATAATCTCTTGAGAATTAGGGGGGGGGGGGGGAGGGGGCATTGTAGGTACTATCCCAGACTAATAACAGAATATATGTATGACCAGTAATGGATTAGTGTACCAGGGAAGGCCTTCGAACAAGAGTTGTTGGGGGTGATATCCACTGAATGAAAATTATTATGATTATTTTTACTGTTTGTGGGGGGAGGGGAGGAGGGTTGTTAGATCATGTCGTAAGTTTTAGCAAAGGGCTGCATGATTCTGGCAGCACCTGTCACTTTTCCCTTGGCTTTCAGTAATGACCTCCGTCTCTGTGTGGGTAGGATGCTGTGATGATATACAATGTACGTCATTCGTTGATTGATATCAAGTTTCCTTTTACAGAAATCATCCCTCATCCATGCACTCTCCTGGTACCCCCCCCCCCCCCCATCAAAAAAAAAAAAATAATAACACATGAAACTGGCATTCCATTAAAGAAGAAAAAAAATGTTTAATGCTTTTCCAGCATATATAATACATAGATGATATAAACAAATGCTTACCTTTGAAAGAGTACCCACCTCTAACACTACCGCCAGGAATGTTTTTTTTTTTCTGTTTGCTTGCCTGTTTGTTTCATTTCTCTCTCTCTCTCTCCCTCTCTCTCTCACTCTTTCTCTATTCCCATCTCCTTCTCCTCTTCCGTATTCCCGCTCTTCGTAAATTATGCATTGATTTCTCTCGTTTTATAGCAGCGCAGCGGGCATTATCTATCCTCCAGGAGCGCGCTCAATTTGTCGTGGAATTACGTGTAAAACAACGGGGATATAGAGATCTACTGTTCGGTTGCCGGTGGAGTGTGTAGGGAGTCCATTCGTCTGCGTATACTCACTCCCAATCTCCCGACTTTCCTCTCCCTGTTCTATTTGTCAGTTTCGTTTCCATTCCTTCTTTCTATTTCTAGTTGTTCTCTTCTTATCATTCAATATATATATATATATATATATATATATATATATATATATATATATATATATATATTCATTTATGTGTATTTATTGATTTATCATATATTTTTTCTCTCTCATAATCATCTCTGGTAGCTTTTCTCTTCTCATTCAAATATATAAGTATTTAATATATATATATATTTATATATATATATCTTATTTTATCTCTTTCTGGTAGCTCTCCTCTTCTCATTCAAATATATAAGTATATATATATATATATTTATATATTTATCTCTCTTATTTTATCTCTTTCTGGTAGCTCTCCTCTTCTCATTCAAATATATAAGTATATATATATATATTTCTCTCTCTCTCTCACACACTTGGATATTGTTTGTCTCTTTCTCTCTCGCATTCTCTTACTGAGTCATCGAGTAGCGTCTTGATCAGTGATAACCACTAATTTTCTCATAGCTTCTGCTTTCCCTCGCCATTCGGGCTGTCCGCTTCTGTCTTCCGTTTCACCGTTTTGTGGCATTCAAGGGTAATCGAAACATTTATTTTTGGTGGAAATGTTAGATGACAGCGCCTGGAGGCATGAAGACACTAATTTGATTTTCTCATTTTATTCTCTCGCTCCATCTTTCCCTCCCCCCCCCCCCCCTTTCCTTCATAAACCTGTAGAGCTCAAAACTGTCCCACCCCACCAATCAGTGTGGTCATTCAAACACCATTCTGAAATTTGTCATTCAAGCCTTAGGGGTTTCTTCTCTCTTTTTTTTTGTTCCTCTCTATTCTTTTTATATCATTTATTTTTTTCCATCTCCAGTTTGTTCTATTGATTGTGTGTTGCGTTGATCTCAATCTTATCCTTCCTTTGAAACAAGGAATAATGCCTGAATCTGTTATGATAATAGTATTAAGGTAGTGGAGTGAAAAAGACAAAAAAATGGACTCCTACGGCTACCCTAATAGACATGAACGTGTGCCGAATATCTTCTAGTCATGTCAGGTGTATTTTAATTGCGGCTGTGGTGTCGGTGGCTAAGGTAGTGCTGTCTTTTTTTTAATGACATTTACATGAATTTTTCATTCCAGTTGTCGATGGGAAGGTCATTTTGAATAGTTGTTGCGTTCTTTTTTTTTTTCCAAATAGCTATTCTCACATGGCCTCGAGCATTTAATGTAGCTGTCAGAATTGTTGGTGCAGAAGTGAGTAATGCGTGCATAATTTGTTTGCGAGAGTCAACTGCGTATGAATGCCATGCGCTTTATGACAGACCTGTTAGATTTTTACTTGAACTCCCAACCTAGTGCCCTACCTGTTATAAGATGAGCAATTTTTTTTTTCTTTTTTTTTTAGCATGTAGTGCCTGCAATGCATTTAGGTGGTTGATGTGCAAATGTGATTTATTGCAACTTCTTGCTAGCATCGTCTGCACGCGATAGGTAATTTGTATTTCCCCGATATGATTATGCGCAGGACCTCACGCAACTTTGGTATGTAGCGGCAGTGTTGTGTGGGAGCCATTAAACATCAAAGACCATTATACTAATACACATGTGATATTTACATAGAAATAGACAAAGATATATACGTCATGAATGGGGATAAGTAGAATTTGTATTTCTATGGTTATTTTGGATGTTTTGTTCACTTTGTTAAGCTTAGATATCATTATCACTTTGCAGCCACTTTCCTTTCTTTCTCTCATGTTGTTTTTTACAATCTTCTATTTCATCCAATATTTGACACAATGCTTATAAATCTACCTATTTTCGATGAAATCGAATTGTTATTTCATAAAAATTGATTGTTTCATTTTTATTTACACTCAAATATTAGAACACGATAGCGCCCTTCTGCTTCTCTGCTGATGAGATTAAAGGACAAGTCCACCTTCATAGACATGTGGATTGAGTGAATGCAGCAATATCAGTAGAACACATCATTGAGAGTTTGAGGAAAATCAGCAAGAGAGAGAGATATCGAGTAAGAGATATTGTGGGGGGAAAAAAAGGAGATAGAGAGTGTCAGAGATATACTGAAAAAAAAAAGATGGAGACATAAAGAGAAAAAAGAGAGAATGGTGGAACTGAAAGGGTTAAAATGAATTGAAATACAATAGAGATAGATTATACAAAAGAGAGAAGAGAGAGAAGGGAGAAATATATAGAGAGAGAGATGGGGGAGAGATAGGAGGAGAGATAGGAGAGATAGGTATACGGGGATGACAAGAGAAGAGTGCCAGTCACAGCGGCATCAAATGATTCGTAACAATTGGTCAGCAGGGTGTGAAATCTGATTGTGTTCGCCGTTATCCATCCAGCGAATCACCCTCCCCCCCCCCCCACGAGTTCGTCGGCACGGTTACAGAGATTTATCTGACACCGCTTCGCTGAAGTCTTGGCTAACGCATTCACGTGAAAATATTCAAAAGTGTCTGAATAATCTTCATCTCCTATCTCTCTCTATCATTTTTGCTTTTTCTCATTCTTTGTGATGAGTTTGATTGCAAATTGGGCTTGGTACCATTTTCCAAATTTTAAAGTAAATCCATCATCAGATAGAGCAAAAGAAAACAAAAACCTTTCCAGTGATGTTTTACTTGTATTACATAACAAAGAATATTCTTGAAGTTACTGATTTATGAAACCCTCTTAATGTCTTATCATTTTCTTTGTGTGTTTTTTAGCAGCTTTGATCACAAATATCTCAGCTTAACAAGAATGGAGTTAATTCCTTTTTGTGATCATATCTATATATATCTATATATCTTTCATCTGTCTATCTATGTACAGTATCTGTCTATATATCTATCTGTACCTTTATCTGTCTATGTATAATGCAACTTGTAATATTATTGTTAATACCGGTATATTCCTGTTTATGTTTGACATCCCTTTCTACAAAAAAAAAAAAAAAACCAGAAGAAGATACAATTGCAAGTTGTTACTGGTGGCCGTAGCTTGTGCCTCTTGTGTTCTGTGTAGATGGCTTGCTTTGATAATATATGTCTCTCTTAGTTGATAACTCATAGGATGGATAAGGTATGAATTATTCACTGTGGCCACAGAGAAGAGATGCATATCTCTCAAACCCAGTGGGATAAATACGTTAACAGGGACAGCAATGCCTTGTACCAGTGATCAAGTAGGTTCAACCGATCAGACAGGGGATTTTTTTTTTGTGTGTGTGTTTTGTTTTTGTTTTTTTCTAGGCCGTACAACTGTAGGTACTGGATTTTTTTGTCAGCAATAGAAACAGAGAGTTCAAGTATTATCACATTGCGATATCAAGCCCCAGCCTAATTTGGGGGTACAAATTTTTATTGTGAGGAAAAATGTGAAAAGCAGACATTATTCCAAATGGCTGATATCTTTTCTTTTTTTTAAATTCAATTCAATTCAATTCAATTCAATTCAATTCAATTCAATTCCATTCAATTCAGTTTGATTTAGTTCTGTCCAATTATGCTTTATTTCTATCCAAAAAAGATGATACATAATTCAATATTTATGTGAATCCACTCAAGTTAATGATACTGAAGCTCTGCGATGTTCTGGTTTGTAGTGTATTCATTGCATGTAATGTCCTAAATCATAATGATAAACCTGAGCATGGTGTAGAATATGTAAGAAATGAAGAAAAAAAAATGAGGGAAAGTCTCATAATCATTGGAGGAAGAAAGGTTAGGCAATATACCACAAGACTTGCATAGTGCAAGTTCAGTTGAGAAGGTGAGTGGTATACAGAATGAGCCTGAATTGAGACGGTGTATTTGTGTGTGTGTGGGGGGGGGGGGGGGGGGATAGCAGGCTGATGACTTTATCGGCGATATCGTTTCCCGTGATGTTGGAGCTCTTCTCTCGGTGCTCGTGGGTTAAACAGCAAATAATCGAGGAATTACGATGATGTTCACGTCGTCAAGGGCTCGCCAAGTCTTGTGTTGGCAGCAAACGGGAGGATTACACCGAACCAAAGCACTCTTCGACTGAAATTAGGAGCTGTGATCGTTGTCGGGATTGGGGAAGTCGGGGGGGGGGGGGGGAACAGAGCTGTGTTTGCGGAACAGATCTTCATCGTTTGAGCAGGGTTGCGCCGGCCGCGCCGATTTCTTCATTTCATGGACGGTTTGCCGCGTCGGGAGGGAGAGCTCGCCAAATTTGTTCTCCGCATCTTTAAAAGTTCTTCTGCACAAATCGTCACCTGTCTAAAGAGAGAGGAGAGGAGAGGAGCGGGAGATGCTGTGTGTGAGCTGCATCTTACTAGCAGAGGGAGGGGAGAAAACCAGACGTTGTCAGAATCCCGAAACACCACCCTCTCTCTCTCTCTCTGCTTTGAATAAGCCCTTGTCTCTTATCTTGTGGCCTTTGTTTATAGTGACAAAACCTCCGATGTGGCCATGCCAAACAGGGAGGATGCTGTAGATGCACTGTATACATCTTCTAAAATCATTCGACACTCTTTTTATTGTTAGGAAGAACAATTAAAAAACAAAGAGATGGGACTGAAAATGCTGTCTGCATTCTCATAAAGGCACTCCCAAGATATCTTAAAAAGTACAAAATCAAAGGTGCTTCTTTCAGTTATTTTTGTCTCCACCCTCCTGCAACTATTTTATGCCTCAAGAAAAAAAAAGGATGGCATTGCTTTTTCCTCATGCGACTGCAAGTCTCTTACATAAAGAGAAGAAGAAACAACGATCGTGTCACACGTCATTATCTCAGCTGCGGGCCATAACGGTTTCAGGTGAGAATGATGCACTTTCAATAACATAAAATTTCCGATGAAAACAACAAGCCGCAGACTTCTTGAGAAAAACAAAAAACGGCAAACTTGTCGGAATCTTTTTCATCTGACCTCGGAGGATGACTGCCTCCATTCTTGTTAATCAATACGGGCTTGATGGACTGGTCAAGAAGCTGTCTGGCCGATATGATTACAAAAGATGCCCCTCCCCTTCTAGTCCTCCCCCCCCCCCCTTTACCAAATGATGGAAAGCATGACGAGGAATGAATTCCGATTTTGGCAGATCTTGAGCACATTTATTGATTTTCACACCCTAGGTACGGCAAATGGGATGCAACGATTTATACTGTGCTCTTACATGTATATGATACGCCAGCCGCATACCATTCTATTGCTTACATTTGAAAAAGATACAGAAGATACATAGATGTAGATAGAAAGATAGATGGACAGATAATTAGATAGACAGTTAGATAGATAGATGGATAGATAGATAGATAGATAGATAGATAAATAGATAGATAGATAGATAGATAGATAGATAGATAGATAGATAGATAGATACAGAGAGTCAAGCAATGCTAGGGATGCCAGCTTGCGCCTGTTGAGTTGCGGGGGTAAGTTGCTGCAAATTGGAAGGGGACGAGACATGGAAAAAGCCAAAGCCGTCAAGTTTTGTTTGGAACGTCCGCCTGTGTTCAGCTGTGTATGAACCTCTCAAACATTCACGTATTGATTACCTTCGCTATGTGACCTTACCATCGGCCAGGCGCGTCCTGCATTCAGCCAAGTCAATTGTAAAATTCTTTGCCGACAAGGACTTTTCCGTGTCTCATGCGAAACTGGATACATGGCAGGAAAATGGCGTGATCAATACCGTGTTGTCTCCTGATTTATACATCCTCATGGCACTATTTTTGAAGTACTTGACGGCAGTTTACTCTGAATTGTTGGCATTTTTTTCTCTTTTGTCTTGTTTCCTCTCCCATCCTCCCCCCTCCCCTTCATTCTAAAATCAAAGATTGTGTTATGCTCTTTGTGATGTCAGAACAGCATGTATTGCTTTCATGTTCTGTATATTTCGCCATGTCCTTATACGTCAGTTAGTAGAATCGTCATGTGATATCAAGGAATTCATCACTGTATCCAATTCAACACATAAGTGTAATGTAATTAAGTTGATTGTTGTATGAGAGAACTGATACCAGTATTTCATAATGCGGCCAATCCTGTCTTCTTCTTCTGTATAGGGTTTGTCTGTGTCTGTCGTTTTGTTGTTCTGGTTGTTTTCCAACCAAGCTACTAAAGTAAAAAGGATAGTATGAGTACTCATAGTTCACGCTATTTCCCCATTTGTTGTGTGGTTGCTTGGTTGCTCAGTCTCGCACAATGGAATGTTCAAGATGCTATGAGAATGTGCTAATCGCATGTACATTTATTAGAAGAAGTAAATCTGGTGATGTTTAGGTGGATGTTGAGCAAGGTTATCATCAAAGGCGCTTCCAGGAGGACATGAATCGTGCCGGTGACACCAAGTCATAATTAATGCAACTTTAATGTGAAAAAATCTCCTTGGATTGAAATCTGGGTAGACATCGAGACGCTTTATTTACGCCATTTTGTAGATTACGAAGTTACCAAGGAACACGATGGGAGCAGGGTTTCCAGCCCCAATTTACGGGGAGAAACCTGGAAAGTGTTGATGGAATTTTGGCCGAAGGATCCAACCCCGCTCCAGTGACAGTCTGTCGGAATCGGACGACTGCGTGCGGTGGCAGACACAAATCGGTCCGATGAATCCATCCCGTTTGTGGTTTGTCCCTCCAACAAGTCGCACTGATTGAAAACAAGAACTACAGGGGCTTCATCCTAGATATATACAATATACGGGACAGCACCGGCATTTGCCGCCAAAGAGCCACTCGCATGAAAGCAAGAACACAATACCACTGTGTGTGCTCGTGTTTGAATATGTAAAGGAAGTTCTATGAAGTTGATGGGGCCATCCTTTTCAGACATGTCCCACACCACAACACGTCGTTTGGAAAGCGGGACAAAAGAGACAAGGCATCCCACTATGGAGAAGTAAAGATCTCTTGATGGATTGGATTATTTTTTTTTTTAATATAGACTCGGTGATTAGTTATGATGGAGCCTGAAATTAACTTAATTGCCAAACTACAGAAAAGAAACTGACAAATAAAGACGTTGATAAAAATGAGCAAAAGAAGGTATCTATCTCAGTCCAATATATCATGCAGAAATTTGTGAAATTGGCAAAGTGGTAGAGCAAAAATTTCAGAGAGGTTAATCCTTGATCCACTGCCATTTGCACTTTACGGATTTCCCCCCTTCATCAAGAGGAGGCAAGTTTTCTCCATGGACCAGGCGACAAGTGAAACCGGACCGAATTAATCCCTGTTTGTGGACCATGACCACGCCCTGGGTAGTCTGTGGCACTGCCGAGGACATGAAGCATGATGAATTTTGTCTCTTTCTAGTTCTTTGGAGAGAAAAAGAAATAGAAGCAGGTGTAATTTGCCACCCCACCCCCAAGAAAAAAAAATAGAAGAAAATCCTGTGATCACATAAGCGGAAGGATGCATTGACAATAAAGCCAGAGATGAGAGACATTAAGGGGTCTCAACTTTGGGTCTTCTTTCTGTTTGTTTTTCCAATGATGGTTTGGGTGAGAGAGCTATTTTTCAAGAGATGGTCACAACGAACGCATGACAAGCCAACTACATGGCTGGGTACTGAATGACCCTGGAGAGAAGATCCACCCCCCCCCCCTTCCAACCAACCACTATCCCACCGACAGCAATCCCCCTCAGGCTACGATTAACACGGCCGATGGTGTGTGTGTGCGCGCGGGATTGGCAATCAATACCTGCGCACGAGGGGGTGATCATTCACCTTCTTCGGCGAGAGAGGCGCTCTCACGGGCGAACACTACTACGCAAGAAGAAACCCCCACGACAATCTGACAATCGGGGAAAGTGTTTTAAGACAAACACCCCAACTCTTCATTCACAGTACGTATCCTCCTTTTGTGGCCACAAGTGGCTACTCTTGCGGGCAAGAAGCCCTTCATCTTCCCCCTCCATGGAGTCACTCTTGTACCTCCCTTTATGCCCCCCTTTTTCCTCCTCGTTATTCATTCGTTACCCCCCTATTATGTAAGCCTTGTCCCCACCACTCCTGAGGGCTCGACGTCCTCATTGAAAGGTGGGACAATGGGCTGGCGTTTTTGTGAACCGTGTTTACAAGAACACATCACAGCCACAATTGGAGGCTTTTAATGGAAATCTAAATGGTAAACAGATTCCGACAGCCACAGGTCGTGGGATGGTTTCATATAATTTCAAATGTACTTTCAGTTGTGATAGTCGAAAGTGAATTGGTAATATAGAACTGTGGAGATGGAGCATTCATCTTAGGGCATGTAAGTTGTCATCCTCTTATCATATCTGAGGTTGTCATAGATATGACGATATCATACATATTCCCATGGAATTCACTGAAACTTTTCGACCACTTAGAGGGAAATGAGTGTCTGCATATTTTTTTTCATCCATATATTGAATGTTGAATTGAAAGTTACTAATTATTATGAGAGGAGAATGAAATAGAAAATGATGAAAATGACCAAATGTAGGAGATAATTATTACAGTAATTAACTAGATAGGCCCCTACTATTAAAAACAAAGCAAAATACCAAGCACCACCACAATTAAACATCACAATATGAGATGGTACAAATGAAGATGAGAGATAAAACACTGTAGCATATAGACTAGAAAACCATGAGTCTGCTCAGGAAAAACAATCTCCAGTTAAACTGATGTCTCATATAATGTAATAGGGATGTTCTCTCTTTCACTTACAAAGATCTGCATGTGTTCAACCTCCAGATTTTTAACAAGATATCTTTGAGAAAGGAACAGTGGAAAAGCTAGAAGGGCTTGAATGATCACATGATTGTCCAATTCCAGCTTATCGATTTTCGGCCCTCATGTTTGTGAGCGCTTGCACCAGATTGATTTTTTTTCTCCCCCTCCCCCTCCCCCCTTCACCCGACCATCGGAGCCGTGAAGGGGTGGTGTGGCAAATTCTTGTTTACAAGGAGCCAACACCTTGTAAACAAGAATTTCCCCTACATCTTAAGCCTGTGATCACCACTGGCAAGACATCTGTACACTAACTGAATGGCATTTTGGGTGTAGTGATCTGAAAAGTATTAATAACTCTTCTGAAAGTGTTGTTAGCTGGAATGAGACATTACTTTTTATAGAGGAGGAGGGGAAATGGAATAGAAATTCTTTAACCAGTAAAGTTGTAGGGGTATTGATGCAGAAGTAATTAACTTTGTAATATGTGAATTGGTACATGTGAATTTCACCGTATATTTTTTATTTATAGAAAAGATTGGATCTGGCTGATTATATTCATTAGAATCTGCTAAAAAATCAGCAAAAAATTGCAAACATTTGCCAATCTGAAGGAGAGCCAGGAACTTTAATCTTTTAAAAATGTCTCGACAGCTTAAGAATCATAGTAAATATAGCAATTCATGGGCTTTTCAACATTCTAAATCTAAAACAACTATATGCGAGAACAACGAATTGCCCGAGTGGAAGATATTTCTGCGCAGTACCTGGATGAAACACTGAGAATGAATAATTAACCAGAATTATGGTGAAAAGATGCAGCATTGAAATATATAACTGAGGTCTGAGGGCTTGATGGGTACAGCAAAAACAAAGAACAAAAAGCAAAAACAAAATGAAACAAAACAAAGAACAAAAAGCAAAAACAAAATGAAACAAAACAAAACAAAAAACAACCAACAACAATAACAATAACAACAAACAAAAAAATAATGATATGGTTTGTCAAACCTCTCAGATTCGTTCTAGTTCGTAAAAGCTAGCTGAAGGCGAGAGATTATGGCTGTCTGTTGGATGGAGAAGAAGAAGAAGCAAAAATACTTAACTTTTAGAAAAACGGAGGAGGAGAAACGGAGAGATTTGGCTGCGCAGCTATTATTCAGATCCAGCCGTGAGCGACGAGTTCTTCTCGTCGCGGAGGAAGATGGCATGCAGGAGATGTGAGTGACATCTTGGGACAATACCACTCTAAGAAAAAAGGTTCAGACAAAAGGACCATCTTTACTTTTCACAAATGCTTCTTAGAAACACTACCTCAGGTCCCAAATAAGAGTCATTCTCCCAGTTCAGCACCAGGAGGATACTACTTTATGTTTTTAAGTTGCCAGTTCTTAGTGAAAGAAAGATTGAAAAAAAAAAACAATAACAACTTGACACAAGTCCATCTGGACTACGCATTTGTTTTGTTTGTTTTGTTTGTTTTCATTTTTAAAACTTTGAGCATAGGTGATGATGATAAATAAATGATTTGATTGTTTGATGAGGGTAAGAATCATACAATAGATAGAGATTCAGGGAAGTACATGTATGTTCAGGAGTGTATTCTTGCATTAAGTCTGTCGTCCCCGCTGGCAGGTATGTTGCATTCGTTGTTCAATCCTTTTCTCATACACTTGTCCTGAGAGACTTAATTGAACCAGGAACAAAAGTTGCTTTCTACCCCTCCCCCCTCGGAGGGGGGGGGGGGGGGGGGGTTGGAGAGGGGGGGGGGGGGAGTAGGGGAGGAGAGAGGGGAGGGGATGTTAAGGAGCTGAATACATCAAAACAACAGAAGAGAGAGAGAAAAAAAAGATGCTTGATTCTGTTTGTAATTATCTCAAGATCCTTCCCCGAGGCACTTATCTCGGAGATGTCCGTTGCTCGTGGAGAAATCCCCCCTCAAGGGGAGAGTGGGTCGCCGCCACAGAGTTTACGTCACTCCAATTATATGAGAAGGTGACTATAGAGGGCGGCATTTACCTGTGAGAAAGAGAGGAACAGGTAGAGCAGGACAGGACACGTGAAAAGATAATGGGAGTCTAGCTGAAATCTGTGATTCTGATTTGAGTCAGGAGGTAAGCAGACAGTCCCGATTCTACTAAAGCGCCCCCTCCTTCGCTTTTCAGGGACAGTGTTTCAACTGTCGCCTAATCCAAGACCATGACATTCCAACATGCAACATGCATTGCTGTGGTGACGATAATGAACATGACATATTTCCTTTTCAAACATTCCTCGATTTGTAACTTCTCGGCACAATCATCATCAAAAGTAGCGGCCAGTTTGGATGGAGCTTTAATCCTGCTGAAATCTGTCACTGTACGTGCATTGATTAGATGTCATGATAGGCAAGTTGAAATGTAAATGCAAATCACAAGCTGTGACTTTTTGTGAGGCTCTTTTCTTTTTATTTTTTTTTAATTTGCATTTTGTCTTTAAATGCTCTATTTATCATGTGGGGGAGAATTGTCATATCGCTATTTATAGAATCGGAAGCAGGGATCGTGTATGCAAACTAGCACAAGTGTGTGATTGAAATTCTGGTCGTCCCGAAGCATGCTGTCATTAACTTTCATATCATGCTTGGAGAGGCAATCTGACAGTAGATCTTATATCATTGGCTGATATTCCTTATTTTTCTCTTCTTTTTTTTTTTTGGCTGAGAAATATATTTTTTCTTGTAAGAATCATCATGTAGCATGACATAGATATTTAACTGTTATGTGGTATCCAGTTAATGATGTCATGCTCCACTTCGGTGGGGAAAAAATATTCCAGGGCATGGGTCCCAACATCTGCTGTCATGCCCCTTGTAGAACACATGCAGCAGCCTCTCTGGCTGAATTACGTGAGATGAAAGTAACATTTTTTTCGTGATGTACCTTCTCCTATCGTATTTAGGATAAGGTATAATTTCTGTTAAGAATAACTTGACGCTTAAAGCAGATATACATGCCCCTTGTAATCTGTTTGCACCCAGGAAGAGTTTTGGACTGGTAGAGGGGTTGGACATCGGTCTTGAGATCTGCCCCCCCCCCCCCTCTAAATTCTGCATCCTCACTCAGAGGTCCGCCACCGTAATTTTTGAACTTCATTGACCTCTGGAGGTCGATTGTTAGATCAAGATGGCTCTTTACTATTGTCATTACCTTTTAATATTTAACAGACATATTATTTAGATAGTCAAAATATAGTGCTGATTATGACAGTATCATTCTTTTACATTTCTTCTTATATCCCTCTCCCTTCTTCATCACCATCATCTGATGATGATGGTGATGGTGGTGAAGATGATGATGATGATAATAACAGTGGTGATAATGATGATACAAATAATATTCTTATGGTAATGTTAATTGAGATTGCACTGCCAGAAGAAAAAGAAATGACTCTGTGCAACTGTATAATCACAAAGGAATTCAATACTGACACATAATCATCCAAGTATCACTCAGGGGGTCGACTTGAATACGAACGCCGTTCGAGGCGCTGCGAGGAGTGTATTTTGTCGTCAGTATTGATCAGGTCCTAATCATGGACATCCCAGCGCTTGATGGAGATGCTTTTTCTTGCTCTCGAGATCACTGTCACACTCATTTTCGGAATCCTGCCTGTAATTAGCGGCGCAAAGCAGGTAAAAGTTCACCTGTCGATTCTCCAAGCCAAAGCCGTTTGCAAACTGCCCGGCTCTTAACTCTTTACTGCACTGATATCGAGCCTTAATGCCTCCTCTCTTGGCCATGTAAACCACCTTGACCTTTTGCGAGAAGCTCCATTTCCACTTTCATTGTTTCCGTCGCCGGAATAAACTTCGTTTAGATCCAATTTGGCAACCTCTGCCCATGCGCCCTGTTGCCGGCGAGCGACACTTCGGTCGGGCCTTGCTGTCTTTGCGAGGCAAATGGCGTAGTCGATCGAACGCTGTCTTGTATGTGGTCTCTTCGCAATTTTTGGGTCATGTTTGACTTGTTTGTAAGGGGAGAAAATTCCAAATATGATCAGTTTATCTCTTGCCTCTTGCGCAGGTGTGTATGATTGATGCGAGGATGGAAATAGAGGGGGGTGTTTATTGTCTTTGTCTCAGGAGGGTGCAGTTTACGGAAACCCGAAAAGCATTCCCATGAATTCTGGGGAATGTGTGTGTGTGTGTGTGTGTGTGTGTGTGTGTGTGTGTGTGTGTGTGTATGTTTCTGTGTGTCTGTCTGTCTCCATGTGTGAAGTAAGGTGTACGGAATTTGAATCGCTTGAATGTCGGCAACGATCATGATGAATGCATGGGAAAGTGGTCAGCTACACACGGATAGCCATTGATGTCAGTTGTTATTTTGAGAGTTGAAAAAAAATGCATATGCCCCATATGCTGGCATAGATACTTGTCACTTACAAAATCCTTTAAGATATAATTAAAAAGTTATGATGGTTACCTAGCCCCTTTTTTTAACGTGAAGCAGCAGAAGTATTGATTGAAATATGCTAAACTGTTCTTTTTTACGTCTTTTACTAAATCATAGTTTCTTTTATTTAACTTCTGTTACTCTGTACAGAATGCCAAATCGGAACTTTCAAGTCGGAGATCGGTTCGTCAGAGTGTACTCCGTGTCCAGCGAAGAGCCATGCGGATACGGTCGCCGTTACGGTGTGCACCTGCATCCCCGACTACTACCGCGCCCCAGGAGAAGAGGCTTCCGAACCTTGTACAGGTGAGTTTGTTTGAAACAAAGAAACAAAGAAACAAACACACAAACAAACACACAAGCAAACTGTAATGACAGTAGCTGGTTTGGCATATAAAATACCAGTACACATCAATGCAGTGGAAGAGTTAAGGTTGGACAGTAGATACTGTAAAATACAATATTTTCGCGGCATGACATTTTCGCGAATTGGAGCCAACGGCCTTTTTCGCGACATGAAATTTTCGCGAGTTGCCTCTGTCATTCAACGCATATAGTGTAGACAAGAATTTTCACGTGCATTTTCATTTCGCGAATCTTGGCTCTTCGAGAAATCAAACTGCATGCGAACATTCCTCGTTTTACAGTATGTGTTTGTGTATGTCACTTTAGTGTTGAGGGCGCTCGTCATTTAGCAGGCATCAGCAAAAGAATCTTTGTCTTTCCAAGGCTGAATTTTGATTATGTCAGAAACACATCTCTGATCTTCTAGGGAATATTTTGATGTCATTATCGTTGATATCTTAAGGTGGGGCATTATCAATGAATTAGAATAAAGGAAAAAGGAATTGAAAAAGTGGTATTATTGTCGTGCAAAGGGGAAAGATGTAAGCAGAGCACGTCAGGGTTTTCGAACTTGAAATGAAATTGGGGGGGGGGGGAGAAAGGAAGATGTCCAGTTTTGTTACGGGGGCAGTAGGAATCTGCAACATTCTGTATCTAGCTTTTCCAGATTTGAATAACTTGATTAAAGTTTACTTGTCGAGAGTGAGTCACCGTAATAGGAGCCGAAAAGACTACTCTATGATGCCCTGAATTTTTTTTTCTGTTTTGGCATGTACATAACGCCCAGTTATTGTGTCTTTGCGCGAGTAAATATTCGCGCCTGCCCTGTATTTGTTTTGTAGTATCGCGTGAAGGCTGAATTAGATCACTTTGGTTGTCGGGTATTTACATCTCTCCATTTTAACCCCACCCCTTGCCTTCTTTTCTCTTTTCTTTTCGTCAAATCTGCAACACACTTTCATAACTTTTGGTGATGTCCGGGTGGGGGGGGGGGAGGGGTAGGGAGAGAAGAAGGATGACCGCATAAAGAATGCCTCCACTGCGTTTCATAGGAGGTTTGGTTAGGCACAGATTCTTGTTGGGTATTAACCGTCTCCTCTGTTTGCGCAGATTGAAACGTAAGAGCCGAGTTCAAACTTGAAACAGTGCTGCGGAGGAGGATGTTTTCCCTGCTCCCCGTGCCATCAGCTTGGTGTTGCCATGGTGAATAGAAAGAAAAAAAAAAACGAAGAAGAAGAATAGTGTGCGCATTTGAGAATGCTTTTTTTTTTTGTTCATTTGTGGAAGACAGAAAGAGAGAGGAGAACGGGGTGATTAAAGTGCAGAGTAGGAGTGGAAGTTGTAACTCTGAGGGTGTGTGTAGGAATGATGGCAGCCAGTTACCATTGAGCAAGTGGTAGATCAGCTAAAGTATTGGGTTGGAGAGGGAGGGAGGAAAGAACCAATTGTTAGTCCCAAATATGTGAATTGCTGTCAGACTGGGTGTTCTGCTTTCAGTTCAATGGCTTATTTATTTCCATCAAAGAAGAAAAAGAAAACATGATTCAAAGCAGTACAAATTGTCAATTTAATTTTCATTCATCTGATAAGACAGTTCATCGAACACAATATAAAGCATATGCATGAATGATATTATAAAAAAGAAACAATGCACACTTTGTCATGGTAACAAAAAAAAAAGTAAGTAATCATTATGACAGAAAAGAGCTTTGCCAAAAAAAGGGACCGAGCAGGGAGGAATTGATTTTGTTTTTTTCAAATTGTTATCAGGAATTTGATGAAAAATTGCTTTTCATGGCTTGTTTAGGATGGATCATTATGTTATCATGTCATGATGGAAGAAGTGCGAAAAAAGTACTATGATTATGCTGATACCACTGCTCTTTTAGAAGAATATTATGGAAAAGACAGTACCTCCAGGGAGGGAGGGGTGAGAGATGGCCACCTCCCCGGTCCCACCGAGGTGGTGGTGGTGCTACTGGTAGAGGTGATGGTGAACGTGCACAGCTCCGCAGGGATGACTGGGTTAATATCAGTTAACCCGTTGAGGACGAGTCCCGAGTGTACTCGGGCAAGTGTCTACGGGGAAATGGGTGTTGTAGCAAACTCAGCCCGTCCTCAGCGGGTTAAAGTAGATGACTGGTTCCACAATGATCAACCCGAGTGAGAGATCATGTGCCCAAAGAGGAGGGTGGGGGGGGGGGGGGGATGGGAATGAACTGTGACAGAATCACCCTGAACATAAACTCAATTAGAGAGCAAATAACATGAGCACCATGATTGATATTAGGCCAGCATGAAAGATGGAAAACAAAGCTTGAAATAGATGAGCCAGCCAGCCAGCTTTCTAGAAAGACGTCAGGACCATTTCAAGAAAAAAAAAAGCTGTAGAGAGGAAAAGGAGATATGTATAATTATACAGGGAGGGATGGCAAGAGATAGAAATAGAATGTGTATCACAAGAGAGAGATGGCGTGGGCGGGAGATGTAGAGCTGTGTTTAAGCTGCAGCAAACAAATTGAAGAAGTAAACTCTCCCATTGCAGCCACGCTTGTTTCGCCTCTCCGGGTTCGCCGGTCAAGCACAGATGAAAGATTGTCGCCGTGGGTATTGGAAAGGTTTCAGCCTGTTCCGATAGGCAAGTAGTATCCAAAAGCCATCCCCCGTTTTCTCATCTGATAGAGCGGGAACAGCAGTCTGGACATGATGCTGTTTGTGTGAGGCTTTTCCGTTGGAATTATGAAAGGCTATTTTTAAGGCTATTTTTGGAAAGATTATTTTTGGTTCTAATTTGCATGGGTTGGAGTTACTTTTGAGCACAGAGTTTACAACCTATGTTTCTCTTCTTTTTTATGTCTTCTTCATAATTTTGATATGCATGAAGAAATATGCCCCAAAAGAAATCAACACTTTCCTCTGAAAATCAGTTGTGCACATTTTTTTTTTCTGATTGACAATCTTGAGAAAAAATGAAGGAAAAATGGCAATTATGAAATGTCCAGGAATTGATACAGAGTCAGCCACAATAGAAATATAATAGTGAACAGTTTTTCAAACTCAAAATTTTTGTGTACAAGCAATGTCTCAGAATTTAGTCAAGAATGAAAGACTAAATCTTGACCTATCAATGATCCTTGCAGAAGTTAATCATATACTGAAAATGAATTTCATTTATTTCTAATCATTTTAAACTCCTTCAGAAAGAAAAAATAGAATGATAGGAAGATTATTGGTTTTCATGCAACGTTCGTGCATGCAGCAAAGAAAGAGGTTGGATGCCAGATATGCATCGTTAGCAGAGACAACTCCCCCTGCATGCATTGTTGCCGACGGCAATGACAACATCGGCTTGAGATTGATGGACCACTTGGGCAGGGGTCTTAGAGAGCATCAGACAGGAGGTCAAAGGTCAGGAGGAGAGGGACTCCGTTGATGACCTGGTAATCGGGATTCTGTCATGGGTGGGATCTCCTCTCAGCAGACAATGTTTGAACTTGGGAAGATACAGGGATGAAGAGAACATTCTCGCAGTAATTGTTGTTTATATACCATTACAGCACGATATATCTCTCTCACAAATATGTTTATTCTATCCCATCCCCGCCTTATGAGGGGACTTAAAACCCATCTTTTCGAGTCTTTAGAAAAGCAGATAATATTATTCCCTGTGCCATGATAAAGATGTACCTGTACTTTCTTTTTTTTTCCAACTGGTGTCCTTCTACATGATGATAAGATAAGAGAAAACCATGGCCATTTCTAGGTGATATCGAGCTCACCCATATCGGGGGAAGGAATAGACCTACCACACGATCAGAGTGTTTAATCAACTTTGTGGCAGAAGTTCTCTGGAACTGGGATGAGGTCTTTGTCCTCCCAATCAGCGTTCATTGGGAACAAGAAAGGGGGGGGGGGTTAGGAAACTAAACTTTCGAAAGGAAACAAAAGGCAAGGGACTCTGCGGGTGTTGGCCTCCGCCAGAGCAACATCATCATCGTGGGGGAAAGATGGATAACTCCTCGGCATTGCCGATCTCCTCAGAGAGATGAAAATGTTCTCTCTCATCGGCATTCTTCCTCGATCTCCCGCCTCTTTCCTTCTTGTTTCGTTCCGCTGTAGTATCTCCTTTGTTACCAAAGCTTATAGCATAGCTTGAAGAGTTGTCAAGTGTCTGAGGTCCACAGAGAGATGGGTAGATAGATAGAGGGGGGAGAGATGGGGGGGGGGGGGGGGAAGAGAGATGCGGAAAGAATCCATGTGATTATCTATCCGCTGGTGATTTTTCACTTTCAACTTGCAGGCGGGAGCGGTTTTAATGGGCTGGTTTGTTCGTTCACCCAACCCATATCTAGCGGCCATAGACAACAGGTGCACTGTGAGATGCCCTTTCTTTCACCTCCTAGGTGATAAGCCATAAAACAGATTAAAAAGAAAACCAAAAAAATGAAAATGACCAAGGAAAGGTTTGACCAAAAAGAAAAAAACAAATCACAAGAGAGGCCAGAAACAAAGACTTGAAATGTTTGAGAAAGCAAGCACCAAAAATACATTTTGAATTTTCGTGGACAGACAAACTTTCAGTGAGATTTACTCAAGATTGTCAAAGGCCACTCAGGTTTAATAATAAAAAAACAAAAACCTAAACAAAACAGTATTAACCTAAAAGGAATATTGCCATTTGAGGTGAATTATCTCTTTTATAGAAAAAGTAATAGTTAAAAAAAGTAATATTCAAAAACAAATTGGCTGACACATCAAAGTTGTTCTTGTAAAAGCATTTTTTTTCCTCTCTCTCTTTTTTTTGCCTCTTGGTCTGACCCTAATGTACAGTATCTTTATTTATATGATTGTAATAGAGAAGAAGTGATATTCATATGATTTTCAGTTAGGTTTCTTTTTTATGCATCATTCTCTATTTTGTAGATAAACAGAGAAAATCAAGACCATGTAGGCTTACAATTCTTAGTGTGAAGGGGGGGCTTTTTTAACAAACTATTGGAATATGTCATTAAGTTTTGAGGCAGCTAATACATGGGATGTCGGAAAGAGAAAAAAAATAATAAAGCTGAGTCTACTGTGACTCTTTAATATCCTTGCCTAGAGATCATGCATTCCACGTCTCCGCTAAAAAAAAAGACGAGAGAGAAAGCACTGCCCCCTATTTCACCCCTCTCTCCCTGATATCGAATGCACATTAGGGAAAGATCGGATTGATCGTTGCACGCTCTTACTCATTCGGACCTCTCCTCATAACAACACTGGCAGACGGGAAGCTGTGAAAGACATAATCCAACTTTGGAAGGAACAAGGGGATAGGATTATTAGAGTGCTGCAAAATGAGATGACATTTTAAGAATAAAAAAAGAATTGTATCACTGTTATATGTTAATGGAGAGTCGTAAGTCTACTGCATCTCCCACTGTTAATTACTCATCGTCCTTGCCTCTGATGACCCTGAGATGCCAAATAAAGATGATGTTTATTATGAAAAAAAAAAGTGAAGTGGTCAAATTAGGGAGTGAAATGGTATCTGGAAAGCAGAGATCATTTCTTGTCAATGTATCATATAAAGTTATGATTAGTCAAGGGGATCAATGTGGCTTCCTTCTTTTTTTTCTTTTAGTGGTTTGATTTTTTCCTTTTTTTTTCGTTTGATTTTTTTATTTGACTTTAAGCTCTTATGAGTTGCAATTAGGATTTTGCTGGGTGTAATTATTCCTCACCCTAGCCACGTGTTTCTTTTTCTGTTTCGAGTGTACGATAAAAGTAAAGCTCATTGAATGTTGCATCATGATTACACATTTTGGAAGCCACTAACAGTGGTTTTGATCTTTAAAGCATGACAAGATGAGTCGCAACGAAGGCTTCTATCTCGCCAGCAATCTGCTCATCAAGTACGAATTTGTTGGTGAGCGAGGGCGCCCCTCTTGCTGGGCAGTCCGTCTCCACTGCAAATCAAAATGCGGTCTGGGGGAAAAAATAATAATAAGATAAACTGAGGGGAAAAAAGGAGGGTGCATCCCTCTAACGGAACGTGGCTTAAAGTCTGGCAGTTGAGACTTGGGGGGCGATTGACCGGAAGAATCGAAAACGAAACAAAAAAGCAATGCAAAGGACATGATGGGAAAGGGAATTGGGAGTCCCCGTCTGCAGAAGAGTTTATCCGCTTTGGTTCGCGCATACTCCCAGGTTCTTTTTGCCATGCCCACTCAACACATGAGTCAAGTTTACATCTAATCCAGCAGCATCCATGTCCGAGGAGGCGATATGGGTGTCACAATGTCTGAGTTCTTATTGGACATCCCTGGCCGTGTTGGTCTGCGGGGAAGGGGATTGCTTGAGGTATCATTTTGACTCATTTGTCAGAATATGTGTAGAATTTTGCTTTCTTAAAGAAGAAGAAGAAAACAATGTACAGTCATTCATACTAGCCAAATTATCCTTGCAGCCAGTTGCATGATTCAGCAAGTTTTTCCTCGTCTGGAAGTTTACTTTTATTTTGTCTTTATTGCTTTTTATTGTTCATGAGAATAGTTTTCATCCCCCTTAACTGCTCATGTAACCATGACTCAGACCCTTAAGAGGACGACAGACGATTAGGAGAAGGCACAAAAGACCACGACACTATGGCGAAGAAAGCAGCAATTGTGCGCCAGCAAAAGAGACGCAAGTACGATTGACTCGAAACACGGCGGAGGCATGGGTGTGGGGCGAATATTAGCGTGTCTGTTTTTCTGTGCTGCGTCATGTTTTCTTTGAGGCGAGAGGATGCGATGTTACAGATATGGAGAGAACGAGAATGAGACCCAATGTCTGAAACTTGTCTTCGAATGTACTTTTTTTTATTTGTTCTTTTCTTTCCATGGAAATTTAAGCTTATCACCCCTATGTATCCATGCTCTTACTGCTTACCACAGAATGAATGATGTTGCCATGGTAATGACAGTGTATTTTTTCTCTTGCAAACAAAAAAAAAACAGACATACAAATGAACAAGGTCAGTCTGTCTCCATCTTGCCATTTTCAGGAAAGACATTACAGTAGTGCCTACATTCCAGGGTAAAAAGATACATTGAAATTTTCATCCCTCCCCTCCTCCCATGCTGTGGAGGTTCAAGCACAAAGGAGAAAATGGTGGTCAAAAAGATGACTGGAGATGGGTTTGTTAATAACATTCTTGTCGCATCTTTTCACGTTTTGTCTGAAACAGCTCCCCCTTCTGCGCCGACCTCGCTCGTGGCCGTGGTGGACGAAAAATCGTCGGTGGTCACCTTGATGTGGCGCGACCCCGAGAACAACGGCGGGCGTGACGACATCTCCTACCGGATCGTCTGCTCCCGCTGCCCACAAGACGTGGTCTACTCGTCCATCCAGCCGAGCGGTCAGGGCTACGAGGTCAACGTCAGCCGACTCTCCTCCCACACCACCTACGAGTTCCGTGTCCACTCCCAAAACGGCGTGTCCAGCCAGAGCTCGGTAGACAACTATGCTGCGGTCAACGCCACGACATTTTCATCAGGTAAGGAGATGCCCCACCTCCACCCTCCAGTTTCGTCAGCATTCTCAGTCTTTGAGGTAGTCGTAGAAGACGAGGGCGTAACTTGTAGTGAGTTTAGATCTTTCGGAGCTGTGTGGTGCCCTTTTCTGTAGTCTCTTGTCTATTTCTGTCATTTCAACCTAACGATAAGTTGCGCGGTTATCGAATGAAACATCTCGGTACATAAGTTTGCAGAGAATTGTCGAATCAAAAGAAAAATATAAAGAAGATGGTGCTGTAATTATGATCAAGTATTTGTTAGTTGTGGAAGCCGAAGTGCAGTGTGCAATATTTGTGGGCGTGCTGACAGACTTTTAGAAGACAAAAAGCCGGGAGGTCCATGGTCCACTGCAAGGGTTCATCCGTTTCCCCAGCACCGTCCCTTCTCTCTCTCGCTGCGCATCAGTGACGTGCGTGACGAAGATCAAACGAGGCATTTTTGCGAGTTTGACAGGTAGTGTCCAACAACACGCCCCAGAAACAATGGCACGCATGCATGCATGCCCCCACCCCCCTTTGCATTGGCAGTGGCACGAGAGTGCACATCTGCAAAAACATCGCCCAGTCCAAACAGTTTATTCTTTAATCCCGCTTCCGTTTGTTTGAGTGTTTATCGCAAATGAAGTCACCGTACCACTCTCCCCAACCTCTCTCTTCCCTTTCTTCCTTCCACCTTTTACCCCTGTGAAGGGAGCCGATGAGACTCTCCCCAAGATGCAAAATGTAAAAAAAAAAGAAGTTTAGTCTCTTCCTGTCCAACTCCCACAGATGATGGATTCCCTTGAGCCAGCTTCAACATGTACTGCAGGCGAGAAAATGGAGTAACAGCATGAAGTTCACACGTTCCAGACAGCTAAACTGAGATTAATGGTGTCTTTAAAAAGAACAAGGGAGAAGGAAAAATTCCCTGTCATCACCAACGTCTCAATGCAAGACTGGAAGACGAGGCAAGGGAAGAAGAAAGAATGAAAAGTAAATGACTGGGGCCGGAAAGGAAGGGAATACGAATAAACATACCCAAATTTTGCTGAAAGGCATTTTGTCGTTTTGAAGATATTTTCGAGATTTTTCAAGAGAGTACTTTCTTAAAAACTACTTGCATGAAGCTCACTAATACACTGTATATACAAAATCCTTTTTTTTTTCTCTCTCTCTAAAGACTGTACATTGTTATGCTTCCGTCAACAATTTTCTGTTCTTTATGTTTTGGCTGACATTGACACTTTTGGAGACATAGTTTTGAGTTCAAGATACTAAATATCAAATGGAGATGAAGAGGCATGTCTGAGACATTATTGAACACTCAGGAATTTTCTATTGTTGAGATAAAGATTGAGACAGAGCTGGAAAGGAAGGCAAAAAAAAAAGGTTTTACACTTTGAAAATATAAAGCCTTGAGAACTGAATTGTAAAGGAAATTATTATCTAAACAAAATGATATCTTTTCTCCTACCTGTGTGTGAGAAATTACAGTAGTATATCAGCATATATCCACAATTTATGTAAACTAGTGCTTAGTTCAGTCAAAATTTAAATCAATTTTTTGTTTTAAGATTAAAGATAAAATGTATTAAGTATACCTAATGAATGCTGGCAGCAGTTGCTTCTCTGAAATTTGATCACCAGAATGCAAGAAACCTCTCCAATATAGGTCTTCTTTCTGAAATTGATGATGCTACTTTGCGCTTGGGGAAAGTGTAGGGCGTGTAGTATCTGTACGTGGATACATACATGTATGTATGCCAGGGAAAGTCAAACAGTGAAGATGAAAATCCGTGCCAGGAATGATGTCTTTCGGTCCAGCTTATTAGAACGAGTGGGAGGGGGAGGGGGGCGAGGGTATCCGTCCAATATTTACCCGCCTTTTTCCTCCGGCACCATCGTCAAGCAGGGAGCGAGCGCAGAGGATGGGGTCTGCACTTTTCATGTGGGGACAGACCCCGTAATGACAATTAGTGTCTCTAAGTGCGCCGTTTTATCATTTGGTTAAACCATTTGGAGGCAACCATAAAGAGCGGCAATTGCAGCTTTTTTTCCCCCTCTCGTTCTTTTTTTCCCCCTTTTTTGTAGTCCTGTATAGTGTGTATATGTACGTATGTGTGTGTGTGTCTTTGTGAATACATGTGTGTTTTTCTGGTCATCAAATTTAAGAGAATAACAAGCGGAGACTGTGGAAAAGGCCAAGGGTAGGGTTGATCGTCGACTGCGCAGAGTCGGAATCGTGTCTCTCTCTCTGTCTGTTGCTCGTAATGGGGAAGACATCTCTGGGAACGGCAATTTTGCCCGCGTATGATCTTGCGGATGTTGTAATATCGTAACCCGAGGGGATCTGCACTCGGCATAGACATGATCTTTACCCAACCCATTCCACTCTTTAGTCTACCACATGCGCAAGTTAATTTTTTTCATTCATCTATTTAAATCTCTTTATATGTCTTTTTCATTGTATATCAAAAGCACATATTTGTGTGGTGTTTGTGTATATGATCTAAACAAAGAGACAAGATATATGATAGGTAAATACCAGGTGTTATTCAATAATTGTCTTAATATGATTGGGAGGAAAAGCTACAAAACTTTAGACCTGCAAAAGGGGGTGCATTTCACTGACTCCTTTGCCTGCTTCATCCAAATGCTTACCATTCATATCTGATGGTTTTAGGTAGGATCAATTTGAAGAGAGAGAGAAAAAATATGGAAAATTGCATCTTAGTTCTAAATTTTTCTATGGTGATTAGAAATGTTTGATGGTCAGAACCCCATCCAAGAAGCACCCCCATGTGGATGCGATTTAAAAAGCTAACGCATCCCGCCTAGGCACGTTTTGCGATCGATTGCGGGAAGCACAGTCTCCACAAGATCGCACCACACTCCAAACCCTTCCCCCCACCAGTCAGGGTCTTGAAATGTTTCCCCCGCATCCATTACTAGGACAGCCTCATCAAGATCACCAGTAAATTGCTGATACACCGCTCCCCGCACTGCAGTGCTTAACGTCTGACTCCGCATCGATGGGCTTAAATCAATCAAAATCAATTTGTGGGCGAAATCTTGATAGTGAAGCAGAACAACTAGACTATGGTACCTCCCAAGGAACATTTGGAGTCATTTTTGTGTCATATCTGGACTCTCTCCAGCATGAGCAGTTGATGTACAGAGAGACAAAAACGAAGATGACTTCCAGAGTCATGAAGGATATTCAAAATTCATTTTTATTTTTATGAGAAGAAGACAGAAATAGATAGAGAAAGAAAGAAAAATAGGATAGGAAGAGATAGTAAAATATAGATGGAGATTAGAGAGATACAGTTGTGGGAGAGAAAAGGGGGAGAGAGGGGGAGGGAAATATAGATAGCGAATAGAAATATTCAAAGTTGCTGGAGACGGACAAAGAAGTGAACATGAGAGAAAGAGAGAGAGAGATTTTAAAGAGGTAGATATAAATGGAAAATATAAAGAATAAAAGTTGTAAGAGACTGGGAGAGAAAGAGAGTGAACAGGTGAAAGAAAGAGAGAGGGAGATATAGATGGGGAATAGAATGATTAAAAGTTGTGTAGGAGATAGAGAAGAGAAACATATAGAGAAAGAGAAACATATACAGAGAAAGAGATGGAGACGGTGGGTTAGATAAGTGATGAGGATGGTCTGGTGTACAGGGCGGGACGGGGTAGATGACTCCATATCTATGGGAGGAAGAATTTGAGTTTATACTGGAGGGGTCCAATTCGGTTGCCGTCAGATTCAATGTCGAGGGGGGTAAAGGCGCATTCCTGCCGTTTGGCTCAGGAAATTAAATCGAGGGTGGAAGGGAAAGGGGCTGAGATCAGTGGCAGGGCTTGACTATCGCAGCGAAAAGACATACATGTATAAATGTATATTTATCTACTCCAAGATTGATGGATCGAATAATTGGTGGGGTGAGGCGGAGTAGAAAGAAGAAATGGGGGGGGGGGCGATGGAGCCAGGCATTTGGCTTTTGAGGATGTACTCGTATTTGGTTATTTCCAAGTCAGGTGTATACCATTGCTGCCATAGCTGCCTTCACCTTTTATAGATGTTTTAAAGGTCTTTCTTCTACCAGTATCTTTTTCTCCTTCTCTTTTGTCGTCTGTTCATATTCATCCAGTCATCTGTATAATATATGTTCATTCCTTTCATGCACTTTAATATTTAACTTTCTTTGTTGTATTTCCTTGTTTATGTTTCGTGTATCCATTTATCTATCTTCTGTTTGAGTGTTAGGTTTATATGTTTCGTGTATCCATATATCTGCCTTTTTAATTCTGTGTCATGTTTGTATCTCTGTATATCTTCCTTGCATCTATTTCTCTCTCATCTCTCTGCATCCCTTTCCTGTTTCTATAATTTCCCATCTGCTTTGGCGTGGACTTCATGTAACCTCTGATTTCTGCATCTATATCAAGTTGCTTTCTTCTGGCCTCTGGTTAGTCTTTTTTCCACTTTCTTTCCTTTTGTTGTACTCTGGATCAAATTCATTATTGTTGCTATCATCCAAGGTTAGCTTTTGATGAACATGCAGTAAATTCAAGCTTAGCCTATGACAAATTCAAAAGGCATGCAAGGGAAAAATGTTACCACTTCCACTGAGTTGTTGCTGCTATTTAGTTGCTATTAAAGTTTCGTGGGGACTCCTGTATACATTTAAGGAGATGGATAATAACTTGAATTACCAACAGAAAATCAAATTGATGCCACTCATGTCCAAGGATGTAGAAAGAGTGGTGTATCCAGTGGTTCCCTGCACTTTCTCTGTGACTATGTTCAGCCAATGGCATGACGGGGTTTTAATGGAAAGGGGAAAGGGCTCCCCCTCCAAGGGCAGATTGGCAGGGGAGCATTCTGACCTGATAGCAGGGCAGGAAAAAGTGTCTAGTTCTCCGTTCCTTCCAATTCTGGGTTCCCTCCGCCGCCGCCATAAATAATGTGCCATCCAACACCTGGTCAAAAGTGCAATTATCTCGACACAATACAATGCATGTGGGACTGAGGAGGGGGAAGAAAATCATATTTGCACTGGGGCAATTACCTCATTCTCTATGCCTATTAGGGAAGTCGGAACAAGGGCGATATCAGGCGAAAAGATGTAACTAGACCACAGTGCCAGAGATTCCTCGCCCGTCTTCTCGTGTATTTGCTCACTCTGACAAATCTGTAGCGGAAGTCAAAGGGGGGAAGAGTGAGAAATTGAAGTTTTATGGCTCTGTAGAGGGAGGGAAGGGGGGGGGGGGGGGACAAAGTGGAGACAGACTGCTAAACTGCAGCTGAGAGGTCATAGGTCACTACCAACTGGCAGGCCAAAATGTTTGCATTCTTCACAGACCTGACATTTCTGTAAGTTATATCTTTACGTATGTATGTTGTATATGTGTGCGTGTACAGTATGTTTGTGTGTGTACCACCATACCTGCAACAGGTCATTGTAGCATGCTCGGTTGCTTGGTTGTATTGAATGGAAAATGCCTTAAGGATTTCAAGAGCTCATAATGAAGATGATATCAATTTGACTCCTTGAGACTATAGTTAGTAGACAAGAAAAATAGACAGTATTACAGATTGAACAAAAGAACAGTTCAAGAAAAGGAAGATTGAATAGTTCAAGGAAAAGATGATGTGATTTTGATAGTGACCATGATAGTGGTAGCTGTATTAGTAATGATGATGATGTTAATAAAGCTAAAGATGATGGTGATGATGATGATGATGATGATGATATGGATAATGCGAGATAAAGAGATATAGAAAAGGATGGGGGGGGGGGGGGGGAGAAGTAATGGTGGTGAGATATCCAGCTCTCCTTTGCAGTCAATTTCCATGGTAATTCCATTGTCCAAATAGGCATTTGAGCTCAGCTCCCCCCTTGTGCAGTTCATTGAGTGTTTGTATGGTTCGGGTTTCTATGGCGCTCGATAGGTCATCCTGGGGAGAGTGTCAGCCCCCTGACTGACTCATCCCCATCCCAAAGAATTAGCAGAAGAGAGATAAAGGGGTGCAGAACAAGAGGGAGACCTCTGCCGTGAACTTGAGTGAAATGTGAGAAACGTCCAGGGAACCCGGCAGCAAGAGAACGGAGGAAGAATTAGGCGGGTAAATTGGCGAATTCGGTTTCCAGACGTCGATCGCCTCATCGATCCCCTTTCAAGTGGACCCGTATAACCCTACCCCACCCCCTCACACACACCACCGTGCATAGCATGTACCCCAGTGACACAGCCATCGGTCACCAGCGATGTTTGTGGCGGCGAAACGTGCGATGACCTCACCCGAGTTAAATACTATTAATTTCATTTTCACCTTACACCCTTTCCTCTCATCCACACATAGAAAAAAAAATCCTGACAGAAACCTGTATGGGTCATACCACACTCTCTGTGATGAAGCCACAATGAAACTAGTGGTGTGGTAATGATACATAGCTAGTGATCACAAGGTTAGGCCTATAGCCCATAGGTTCAAGTCCCAGCTGATGTCAGCCCATGTTCTTTACTCGGGCAAGAGAGCACATCAATTTTTGTTTGCTCCTGCTAGCACGCAGGAACCTCAGAACTTGTGCGTATTGTTTGCCTATTGCACCAGTTTCTGTTAGCAAGGTGGAAAGAATGCATGTTACTAGTATAGTAAACCTCCTTATAGAGAATTAAATTTAAAGATAAGAATACAAGCAAAGAAAATGATAAAAATGTGGTCATTGTTTCTTGATTTTAAAGCAAAGTGCAGGGTCATAGGAGGGCCCGACACCTCCTTCAGATGTGTGATGGGCGGGTCAGGAAATTTGAAAGTTTCGTGTTGGGCAACTAGAGTCGTTGAAACTGATCACATTACCTCTTCCTCTTAGGGCAAGACAGAGAAAGTGATGATCGTGCATTGTATTTGCCGAACACTTCGTGACGAAGTCTGCATCACTCTCCAGTGCGAGATTCCTAGGACTTTGAAATGGAGTGAGTGTTTGTGACCACAGAGGACAACAAAAAAAAGCCGCTTTTGAGCTGTCATGGATGTTTTACATAATGTGTTAGATCCCCCCAAATTTGGATGGGGGGAAATGAGTCGCATTTATTAAAATTCCTTTGGAAAGAACAGAAAGGGGGCATGATCGTGAGGTTTGTGAGCTAAATCGCCTGATTCACCATTACCGTACGCCGGGAGAGTTTGCTTCCAAGGTTATCGTCTTGTCTGACAATTCTTCGTGACGAGTTGCCCCGTCACAATTTGTCACACCCTTGTGAGTGGTGTCTGTGTCCCCACAAATGGAAAACTTGAAGTTTTGTCTGATGCTTTTGCTCTTCAAATACAAGGATTTTAGGCAGAAATGTTAAGAGGACAAAGGAAACCCAATCACTCTTACTCTTTCTCCAAATGGGCTTTTCAATTTTCATGAAGTGCATTTTGCGGCGTTTTTATACTTGCAAATTTCGGATGACAAACTGTGATGTCATTGTAGTTTGAGCAGAAAGAGACCCTAATTACCCATTCTTCTCAAAAGATATGCAGGTTTTATCACTCTTTTAGGCTTTTAGTAGTATCCAAAATGCCATGCTGATCGATCTCGAGCATCAAAGCAAATGTCCACAGAAGTAAAGTGTTTTTATAAAATTAGTTCTTGAGTGTCTGCCTCAAAAGGAGATATGGATATTGGACTTGTCATTGCACTTGTTAAAGATGTTTGCATCTTTCCGAAGTTTGTAAAGACGTTGTCACGTCAAAACTCTCGGCTGTGCCAAGCACCATGACCTTATTGATTGTAGTACCTGGATGTCATCCTCTCAGAGGATTCAGTTCTCCTTGCTGGTTGTCATGGCAACATCGGAGCAGATAAGACACAGTAGTGAGAGACAGATCTGCTAGAAGCTTGCTGTCCACTGTTTGATTGCCTGTGTCATTGTGTTATGTTTTGTTATGTAGTTATGAATGCCTTCTCATCCGGCCACTGAAATTTGCTTTCAAAACCTGGGCAGTGAGCACTACTTCATTTATGAAAGTTGGTGTAAACTTTTAGGCAAGGGATAACTGACTTCCACCAACACATAGAGTCATAGAGCATAGAAAAAAAAAAATAGCATCGTAATCTAACCAGCTTTAACATGCCCATAAAAGGGATAATGTTGAAAGTTTAATACCAATACTGAAATGATACTTCAGAGAAGTAGGGCCTATATGCATCAAAACCCTGCTTGCTTAATTAAGCAGGTATGCTGTTTTGGTAGTAGGGCTAGTGTGTATTATTCTTTTTCATTTCATGGTCATGTTTGTTTCTTTTACTTAGATGTCACGCCTTCGACCCTTTAAAGTTTGATGCAAGAGACCCACATTGCAAAAGCTGTGCCCCTTCCATTTGGATGGTCTGAGGTGAAAGAGGAAAAATTGAATGATCTAAAACTTTAATGTTTTAACAAATTCAGTCAGCCACATCTGCTACCCCAGTGCTTTCTCAATGGCATTCTTCTGCCTCCCCATTCCCCCGACGTGCATCTCAACATATGGGACTGAGAGGATTGATTTACGACATCTTCTGGACGTGTGAGGGAAGTGTGGCGGCAAGGTCAGGCACAGACGCGCAAATATTTTGTCGAACATGTGTTTGAGATAAACCTGCTTTGTGGCAAGAAGCGGTGTGGGGGTGTAAAAAAGAGGAAAATTGGACTTTGAGGCCAAGATTTTGTGCCTTCCGTGGCCATCGTTCAAAATTTTAAGAGCATCTCCTCCTGTGAGAAAATTATTATACTTCAGCGCTCTGTGCGTCAAGCAATAATTTTTTTACATCAAATTCTCTCAAGCTTTCTTGTGTCTTGTGTGGGAATGGAAATGTATTGTGCCATTCTCTCCCTCCCTCATTTTTTGCCTTCGATGGGGATTTTAAAGGATTTTGTCATCCTTTGATTTGCTTGGGGGGAGGAGGGAGGAAACAGGTTCATTTTGCCTTGGCCTGATACAGTTCTTGTCTGGTCTCTTCTTTCACATATGAATTGGCAGGAAAGTTGGGGTTTTTTTTATGTATTTCTTGTAAATCTAATATTTCATAATGGAAACATATGGATAGGAATATATAGTGTGAAAAGCATCTTAAGAATGGACCACACCCAAGTTCTCTGACAGAAGATACAAATAGCTTTTGATATTGCCTAGCATTGTCATATTCTCCTTCATAATGGTGGTTGGGGACAATATTAGTCTTGGCCAGCTCGGGGGATTGCAGTCCATGACATTCTTAGTGACTGCATCTTTTCAGGGTTTTTTAGCCTTGTTCTCCAGCTGTTTGTATATAATAATTGATAGTTTTTTTAAAACACAGCAAAATATAGATTATTGTCTGTGTAAAAGTTTGAGAGAAATTGGAAGAAAATCATGGAAGTTATGACCATTTTGATATCTGTCAGTCTTATAACGATGCGATCAGTGTGCGTCTAGAGCAAATCATCTTTGAGCTGAATGCAGGGGTAAAAAAACAAAGTCCCCACCAACAACCCATCCGAACACCCTTGGGCAAACTCACTACCAAACTGTCATAACTCTTATCAAAAACTTGTGCAATTGCATTCAAACTTCTGTCTTTCACATTGTTCTCTCTTTTCCCCCACTGACCTTCTGTTTGGAAACAAATTTTCCCTTTACGGAAAAGTCTCTCTTCGCTCCATCTCCCCTCTCCTCCGACTGCTTTCCCTTATCTTTGCTGCCCATCTCGAGGAGAGAAAAGAAAAGTGCAGCGAAGGCTGGGAGCCCCAGTAATGTTTGGCAGGTGTGACGTGAGATTTACAAGTGCTAATACCGGTGGAATGCTACCTATTAATCAGACTTGGAACTGGGGGAAAGTCTGGTTTACATTTTTGCTGCGAGTGAAATTAAGTATTCCCTTCCCCTACCCGCCCAGCCGCCATCGCCATCGCCAAAGCCACTGCGGAAGACGAGGAGAGGTGGCATTCTTCAGCGGGCAGCCTCAATCTTTGTTTACCAGAAGATGCGACACCTCACAAGACAGGTTCGCATCAGACCGGGCACCATACGTGCAAACTCCGAACCTCTGCTGCCGTCAGATTCTTCCGGCAGTGGTGAAAACTTGTAATGTCAAAGCCCAAGTTCCTTTTAATAGTTCGCGATGACTTCCGGCCGATGGCTTTACACTAGAATATCAGCAGTAGTGCATGACTTTGAAAGTTCGAACAGTAACAAACTAGAGTCTTGTAAGTTCTACAGTGGATATAATCTTGAGTTTTCAAACGGGAATGTCATAGAATTAGAAACACAGCATTCTGTTGAGTTTCCAATACAAACAACTTCGTTTCCCCCCTCAGTATGAACCAGAAGAGATAGGAGAAAACATCTCACGTTTTGTACAGACTGACCGCTCCACGGCAGGTCAGTGCCTTGGGAGGGCACCTCTACTTCACACAAGAGAGGAGATTTATTGGAATTTCCGATAGAGGGAGCTGACTTCCAAACAAGCCATTTTACCCCCTTTTTCTCTCCACAATTCTGGCCTCTATCACGTTTTGTGGCCGCCATCAAGCCCGCCTTTTCATCAATCCCGGGCAGTTATGAGCCTGATCTGTTTGTCCGAGGGTGTTTGGATGAGTTGTTGGTAGATCGTTTTTTCTTCCCTGCCAAATCATTTTTCAGGTGCCATGACATTTTTGTTTCTCTTCTTCCTCGTCTTCTTCTTCCGTCTTTTTCAAAATTTCATGAGGGCTCCGTGACTTGTGGTCAATCCCCTGTTGTGTGATATGAGGGCTGCTAGTGCTGGGTTATAGATGGGTGGAAATAGACTCCGGTATCCAGTTTTATCGATACCACATGTGGCAGGTCATCGGAGAGCTAGACATGCATGGTTGGCTTGTAGTCCACCAATATTGCCGTTGTCAGTTGTTATCCATCTCTTCCGGAATTTCATCTACAATAGGGCTCTCGATGACAATGTGTACGTACATACGTGATGTAATTGCTTCTCAGTGGAAGAGCAGGTCCTCACTTAGGTGTTGGAGCCTCTTTTCTACTCCTTGCCAGAGAAAAATGCATCTCCATATGCCCCCTCACCAAAATTTGGGGTGTTATGCTGTCTGTCCCTCTCTTTATTTACCTGTCCAGATAGATCACTTTGATATGCTTGTCTGTTTTATTGATGCAGTAAGTACATGTTAAAGCATTGGTTGCAGTTGCCATTTCAAAAGTTTTGCTTTGGTACTGTTGCAAGAAAGGCATGTCGTTTGTGAGAGATCAAAACAGCAACAACAACAAATGTCAAAGCAGAAATATGCACACACACACACACACACACACACACACACACACATAAAAAAAAATAGAAATTCAGTAATAAGACATTCAGAGGGGATGTTCAAAAGTCTTATAATTGTCATAGTCTCCAGGAACTTTTATGATCTACTACGAATTTCTTTAATAACATTGAGTTCATGAAGATTTAAGTTTAAGCAGAAAAGAAAAATGATTGAAAAGGGGATACAGAGGGAGGGGGAGAGAGGGAGAGAAAAGAAACGACAAAGTTTAGTGGAGAGATGTCATCAACTCATACGGAGGGTCGGGGAAGGTCAAGTCATTCCACGAGCTGAGAGATGGAGCCCTCTGCTAGGAGGCCCTCGTTAGTCCACTGACGGATGAGATGGGAGCACTGGGGAGGGTCCAGAGACAGATGGGATGATGTTGGGGGGGGGGGGAGGGGAGGAGGAGGGGGTGTACGAGAGATAGAGAGAGAGAGAGGTGAAAGAAACTAGAAAGGGGATAAGGGGATGGAGGGAGATGTGCTGTACAGTTTTGGTGGAACCCTGATTGCCTCCTTGCCCCTCTTCTTTTACCCCTTCAGATCTCTGCCTACCCTCTCCCTCCTCCTCCCCCTCCTCCTCCTCTTCCTCCTACCCCCTCCTTCCCCTCCCTCTCCCCCCTCCCCCCACCTCCAAAGGGGGGTAAAATATGAACAGAAAAGAAAATCAAATTCTCCTCAGCCAAAGATTTTTATCAGAGCACGCCTCCAAATTGCCAGGAAATCTTTTTCGGCCGGAATTTGCTGGGTGTTATTGAATACTTCTGGGCGAGCTTGTGCGTTATGCGTAGCGTCAGCAAGACTTAGGCAATGTGATACAAGTATTTTTGTCTCTCTCTCTCTCTCTGTCTTTATATCTCCCTCTACACCCCAAAGAAGTCGCAAGCCGCCAATGTATATGCGCAGAGCTCTCTCTCTCGCTGATGCCTCCAATGCGCCCCGCAATCTAACGTGTCGATTGAGACGTAAATGCGCCCGAAATTGGATGTTTTGCGAGCGAAGTGCTCGGGCAGCCCGGCAGGGGTGAGAAGACTTAAGGAGGAAGGAGTAAATGTTTCAGCTACTTTTATCACGGGCTCTACCAATTGAGCATCAAATTTCTGCAGATGTTGGGGATCCTTCTACCCTTGTTACACACACTGTAGATCCTACTTGATTTTTTTTTTCCTGCTCCCGCCCCTAGCTTAATGCCAATCAAAGTCAGATGGATGAGATGCCAGAATGTAAACAGGCATGTTAAGGGCGAAGATCTGAGCCTCTCTTCCACATATTCTCAACATTCATGAGCCCCAGTAGAAGCATGAAGATTACCTCCTTCTATTTTGTATATCTATGTATGTTTGTGATGATGTATCAAACATAGAATGGAGACTGAGAACTGTGCATATTAAGTAGATACATGCTGCTGGATGATAGACACAGTTGTGG
Source organism: Diadema antillarum (assembly GCF_040938485.1). NCBI lineage: Eukaryota > Metazoa > Echinodermata > Echinoidea > Diadematoida > Diadematidae > Diadema > Diadema antillarum. The sequence continues at coordinate 246,678 of NW_027271255.1, read as the reverse complement.
CAAAATATGTGACCCTGCACCTCAAAACAAACAAAAAGTCGCCAGACATGAATTTTTAGTTGAGACCATATTCTGAAAGAGCAGACTTTAAGCTTTAAAATGATGTATAACTCAAATCAAATGGACTCTCCTAACCTATCTAAATATTGGAAAGAAAGCACAAACTCAGGAAAAGTGGGAACTGAGAAAAGAGGCTCTGAAGTACAGTGTCTATTCAAGCGCTTAATCTTTACCAAACCGTGCTGGCTGTGCGATGAATGGGACAAAAAACAGGAAGTAAACCACCAGAGTAACAACAATGAAGGAATTATCAGATTATAGTGAAATTAAGCATGCCTCATTAACACATTCTTTCCATAATTAATGCCAACTTTCAAAGCAGTAGCACTATCCTTTCAAAAGTTATTAAAGTTAAAAGTGAAGAGTGTGGACAAGGTTTTTCAGAAATGAAAAAGGGATTCTAAAGACACACCTAATCACACTATTCTACCAAAAATGTTCGAGATAAACTGCTAAAAAACACACTTTCCTGCCCATTTTATGATACCAAATTTTAGGATAATGTAAAAGAAGACCCGCTCTTTCAGAAAATATGAAAAAGTCAAGTTCGGCTAGGTTGACCCATTTCACATATTTTCAGTCCTCACCCAAAATCAGTGTGTGCGACTTTATGTTCGTTTTGAGGTGCACGGTCACATATAGTAATAGATTATAACATTGATGATGATATCATTTTCCCTTGGCTGCATGAGGCCTACTCAAATGGATCTTGTAGTGCTCTTGTCAGAATGGTTGATTATTGCACCATTGGGATACATATCAAACATTGCTCAATGTTCACGACAGATTTTTCTGTTATGACCAATGCCTCAAATCATGATGCTTATACAGTGAACTTTCTTCTTTGTTTCTTGTCATATTCATCTCAACAAAGCACAGCATCTACTGAGGAGAAAAAGTTCTCAGCTGTGACACTGTTCATTTTTGTCATGCTGAACCCAAATATTTTCATTGAAAAATGGTATGGAGTGTAGGTCACTTATGTTTAAAACAAAGCTGTCAGAAGACAGGCTAGATATACTTACTACTTGTTCTAATGCCATAATCCCCAAAGAAATAATACTAGTTGTGAGTTAAATATGTGGCACACACACACACGCGTGCGATTCTGGTAAGCACCAGGTAAGAGCCGTGACAGTGATGATGATGGTAATGATGATGGTGATGGTGATGGTGATGGTGATGAAGATGATGATGGTGATGGTGATGGTGATGGTGATGGTGATGGTGATGGTGATGGTGATGGTGATGGTGATGGTGATGAAGATGATGATGATGATCTAGAGGAAGATTCATTGATGATTTCATATTGATCCACATCTTTTCTCCAATGTTTTCTCTTCTTCACCCCAGTGCCTTCCGCCGTCCGAGACCTGAAGGTGGTGGAGGCCGACACCAAAGACGACTCCATCAAGCTGCGCTGGCGCCAGCCGCTCTTCCCCAACGGTGAGATCATGAACTACCAGGTCATCTACCGCACCAGCGCCGAGACCCAGGAGAGCGTCAAGTACCACTACCAGGCGGTGCTGGATGGGGAGGTGCAGGAGACGGTTGTACGCCGGCTGGAACCGGGCACCGACTATGTCTTCAAGGTGAGTGCCACCGCTCGTGTACCGCCCAGTTGGAACCGCCCCATATCCCAACCATCTCTGCTCCTGGACGCCAAATTCTTAGTTTGTTTGTTTGTTTGTTTGTTTGTTTGTTTGTTTTGGGGTGTTTTTTTTAAGAGAGAAGCTCCAAGGAGTCCTGTCTCTGCCGTGTTTTTAGTGATCTAAAGGTGTTTTGTATTTGAAGGATTTTTTTTTGCAAGAAAGTCTAAAGAACTCGCAGACAACATGCTTACCATGTACGCAAGATCAATGCTCCAAGATGAAGTCGAAACAGCTTCTCTGCTGATACGAGCCTTTCCACTTTTATCTCTTTTTTTTTGCTCTAATCAGATGAGGAGAGATTCTGTAAGATAAGTTATCTTCCAGTTTTGTAGCCAGCCATTATATGATTTGATTTGCAGGCCATTATTACAAGGATTTTGAAGACTTTGTAGAACTGTTTGACCTTTGACAGCAAGGAGAATGTGACATACGACTGAAATTTTCAGCATAAATATTTCCAGGAAAGTCTTATACTTCAGGCCAGAATTGATGGGCTGCCCAATGATCCATCTTCAATGCATAACTGATCTAGGCTGTGCCAAGAAAAGAATTATTTCACACTTTTAAATTAAGAGATCTATCCTATAAGGGCTTGAGCCAGGAATGTCCTACTGCCTTGTGTTTCTGGAGAGCTACAGCAATTCCACTTATTTTTTTTCTCAAACAAATTGTTTATAATACTAGATAGGGTTTCATACAAAGCACTGGGCTGAAGTTGAATTAAGTTGAAGAAGTATTCGCTGCTTGAGAAGCAAGTCCTTCTTGGGAAGAAATGCAACAGTGCCTGGGGGCAGATCCTGCATAGTTCTTTCAAAGGCATAACTGCATGAAATTCCCAGAAACTCCGTGATTAAGTTTAGGCGCAATCCTGTGCTGCCTGTCTCACTGATGAGATAGGGATGACAATTTTCTGAAATAGATACCTTTAATATGCGATGCCCAGCTGCAATCTTCCAGAAAATAGGAATAAGATAAAAAGCGTCTATTCCTCTTGTTGTCCCAAAACGCAGAGTTATAAAGATGGGGATTGAATTGATTTTCATTTTGACTTTCTTTTTGTCCGTGGTAATAAGAATATGATTCTCACTAGGGATGAAAAATGGCTTCACTTGTGATTGGTGCCTATCCCTTTTTTTTTTTTTTTGCTCCCATCCAACAAGGAGAGATTCTGTGAGTTTGTTATCTTCCATTTTGGCAGCCAGACGTAAAAAAATGATTTGATTTGCAGCTCATTATGTACCTGAAATAGAAAATTTTGACGGTGGCATCGCTGTAGGAATAGATGCTCTCTGAGATTGGCATATCACTCGTTTGTTTTATGCTTCATATTTATTTTCTTGAAGCGTTTATTTTTTCCTACCCCTTATGCTGTAAATATGAAATGCACCCCACTGTGGAAATTTTCATGCAATAGGACACCGGCATAAAAATAAGAAGGTGCAAATATTTTGTTTACGTGATTTTGTCCACATGAATTTAGGCTAGTCCAAAATTAGAACCACACACAAAACTAACCCATCTTCCATGGCCAAATTCGGGGAATGAATTATTTCATGTTTTGTGATATGTTTGTGCCCTTTGTTCTTATCAATTTTATAATTGTTTCAATCAACAGGTTGCAGCAAACACTGCCAGTGGTGTTGGTGCATACAGTCAACAAGTATTAGCGACCACCAGTGGTAAGTTCATCCCCAATATGTCTGACCTTAACCAGTTAAGGACGGGCCGATTTTAATACAACACGCTTTTCCTATAGACACTTGCCCGAATGTACTTGGGACTGGTCCTCGACGGGTTGTTACACCACATTGAATAAGCACTACGGATGACTCAGAATAGGGTTCAGTTGACCATCATACCACATACATCTGCACTTTTTTTTCTTTCGTTAAAGTAGTCTGTTAATAGATTGTGTGTGCAATAAGTCATCATCGATCCAGGTATTCAGTATTATTTTTGATGAGTTGCGAATGTAACCAGTACATCTTTTAGCCAGAAGGAGGAGAAGAAGAAGAAGAAGAAAAAGACGATAAAAACAAAGGGAAATATTAGATGAGGAAGGAACAGATAATATAAAAAAAATCCCATCCCTGATTAAAGACAGTGAATACTTCTTCATGGATTTTCAACAAAGGAGATTGAGAAAGTACGAACAAGAGTTATTACATTCATCTACTCTCTATTCCCATCCCTTTTCGCAGGGTCTGAGCCGCATAGTGTTTCTACGGTGATCCTCGCCGCAGCCGTCTCGGCAATCTTCATCATCGTCGTCCTCGTCGCCGTCGTCATCTTCCTCGTCTTCTGGAGAAGGTACGTTGCACGTATGACCTTTGACCCTCCCCTGCTCCACAGAGCGAGATATTTCTCTGCCACGCTGCAAGTACATGTGTATGTGCCATGAGCAGTTATGCTTTTTCCCCCAGAATTTTCACACGGTACAACTTTTTGAGTATGACCAGCAGATATTGTAAACTCAGTTGTTGTTTTTTTTTTTCATCCTGTTTGCCCCTTAGCAAATGGATTATTAGAGGAAAAACAAATCATAGAGAGAAAAGACACAATTTGATGAGTAGAGTTGTTGTTATGCACCTGCTAATGATGAAAACAATTTAACAACCATTTGCCGTGAGGAAAAAATACAGTACCCCTTTCGCCTTTCGTTTTATTGTGATTGATTAAACTAATAACCATGAGTTTACCGAATGCTGTGTGGATGTAGCTTTATGCGAGCAAAACCTGAAGGAACTTGTTTCTTGGGATAATTTGTAAATGCTGACCCTTTTTTTATGCTGTTGATATATTTTTCTCCACACCGCAAAGCAGCGATGATATTCTAAGGGAGAGCGGATTTTTTGATTGATTGTTATAACTGCTTGGGTGGCATCATCGTTCACCGCTGTTTGTAACGAGTTTTTATTTTTGTTGCCGTAAGCTTGTCCGTGTGTTGATCGGTAGCAGTAGGCAGGGCAATGAGTATGTGACGACGAAGCCCATCGTCATGAATGATGACATCCGCATGAAAGTTTGTCTGCCCATTGCATTTGAGTGGAAAATAAAAAGTGTTGAAGAGCATGCAAATAATAAAGAAATAGAATATATGTCATCAAGGGGGTAGATTTTGATTGGTCAGAGCTCAAAATGGGCGTGATCGACGTGACAGGCTGGTCGGTCACGGGTGGTAAGGAATGTAAAGAATGTCCGCGATTGGAGAAAAACAGGTGTAAGGATCGTGTAGGAAAATAAGGTCCTCATTTGCATCATGTACTAACTGTAATCCCTCCCCCCCGCCCTAGACACATATCCACTCTAACATAACTAAACAATTGTATTTATATATCAGAACTGATCTGTTTTTATTACTTTTTTTTTTTCATAATGTAATACCTTCAGACCCAAAGAGAATTCCATTAGCATATCGCACAGTGGATCATTACACTTAAACTAATCCCATTTTGATAATTATAATTGTTGTCAGTAATAATCCTACCACATAGGGCTGTCTGATAGGGGTTTGAGACGGTACTGTATTTTTTAAAGACATCACCACACGCACAAATACATTTATTCTGTCTTTTTTTAAAGATTTCTGAAAATCGCATCTGTTTGATCATATCTGTGTAAATGGGGGTGGGGTGGGAAAATGACGGGAGTTTTTTTTGCTTTGTTTATTTTTTTTTTTTTTTTGAGGGGGGGGGGGGGGCAAAGTGATACAGCATGGGATTATAACTACCGTGGCCAGTTGCAAAATACAGACAGCTTATATTCAGTCTAACAATCATCAAACCATGCTGATGGTAGCTTTTAACCTCAGAGTGGCAGCAAAAGGATAATGGACAACTGAATCTACATGTGTGCATTTGTCCCCAAGAAAGATTATGATTTTTAAAAGAAGCTTTGATTCTGTGTCAGTTTTTTTCTCTACAGTTTGAATGACAGACATTACTTGTCACAGTTTTAAAAATTTTATTGCACATATTATACTCACAAAACAGCTGTGAACACATTTTTGTGTATTTCCATATTGTGTGGGGACAGATACCTCCTTTCAGTATGGCATGCATGTGATTAAATCTTTATTTTCCTGAGATAGATAGAAGTATGTACCAACAGTTTTGATTTGTATGTTTTTATAAACAAACAGTGAATGGGCCGTCCCTTACGAGCGTGCATGTAACTTTTTGTTGTGTTTTCATTTGTGCTTTGCATGTTTTTTGTTTTGTTTTGTTTTGTTTTTGTTCTGGAATCGTTTTGTGTGATTTGTCAAAGCTGTGGTCAAATGGTAGAAGGATATTTTTTTGCCTGATGCATCTTGATCTGGTGGTTGGATAAAAAGGTGTGTAATAAACTCTGCGTAGACTAGCATTCTCGGGCATAATACACTCTCTTATCTTTCTTCTGTGTGTGTGTATGTCTGTCTGTCTGTGTCTGTGTGAGTCATCACGCTGCTGTGTTTTGAAAGTCTTTATTTAATGCGCCAAGACGTGGTAAACTGGGAAAGCTAGGGGATTGAAATATTGAAATTGAAAGATCAAAAGCTAGACTTTGATAGATTAGGATTTAATTTGACATGATGACAGGACCAGTTTACGTGATATTGGAGGAAGGTTAAATGTCATATACCCTTTTTGTTTTTGACCTCATCAATTTGAAGGGGGTGGGGTGAAGTAGGCTCGTGTAAAATGAATAATTAGAAGATGTTACTGAGGACTATTTAAAGGAATACATAAATAGTTCAGTGAAATAACCCCAAAATCATATATCAGTAAAATATTTTGCACATAAACTGAAGTTTCTATGACTGCTTTGTGAGAAAAAAATGAATGCAAACTTCACCATTAATTTTTCAGTTAGATAGATGTTTAAAAGATGATGCTGTTGGGCTGTGTTTCCGTTTAGCATATTCATGTAAATTAACCTGTTGAGGACGGACTGATTTTGCTGCAACATGCATTTCCCATAGATAGACCCCTGCCCGAGTATACTCGGGACTCGTTCTCAATGGGTTAGGCGAAACTATATTATTCTACACTTTAAAAAGACAGTGTTGTTGAATTGGTGTAAAACAGACTAAACTACTGTAATTCAGTTCAAGCCTTTCCCAAATGTTTCATTTTCAAAATCGATGATGTTTCGGCGAGCTTATTGGGGAGCTTGAGAACTTCTTTTTGAAGTGGATAATCGTTGTTGGAGGAGAAGTGGTATGCTTTATAGTTTGGAATGATCCATTCTTTAGTAAAAAGAATTGGCAGGAAAATGACTTCCATTCTGTTTGACAAGAATGGACATGAGAGGGCGCCAAAAAAGATGTATACGACGGATGATGTTAGAGCGCTAATTTGAGATTACGTGTTGGAGTGCTCTCTTCAAAGTTGTTTGGATGCATGTCATTGGTGATGTATATCTTCTCTCTCTCTCTCTCTCTTTCTCTCTCTTCTGATTTGTCCGTTGGAATGCCTGATTTTTTTGTATCGTCTGTACGTTTCTCTCTCCACCACCCCAGAAAATCCTTGAATGATTTGAGACAGGGGCTGTCAAATTCCCAGGTATCAGGTCCCGACGCCAACAAAGTTAGGTAAATAGACCACCCGTCGGAGAAATATACGTACATGATAATACGAAACAATGCGCAACATATGCCTGTATTTTTCATACTCGTACCCAGACGGTTAGTCAATTATCTCCTTATCTTGGCTAATTCTTCATTACATTCTCAGGTAAAACTTTAGAGGTGACAATGATACTTGATTGGAATCACCCTTTTTCTCCATCTCTCAACTTCTGTTTCATCGAACTCTATCTATCTCTATCTCTATCTCTCTCTCTTACAAGATTTTTCATTTGGGTCGACTTCTGTAATCAAACCGAACATTTTGCGTCTTTTGTCCACATTTCTGCTCTAGTCCTTGTAACAGCTTTTCTACTTTCAGTATACTTCAAATTAATTCTGTCAAGGTTTCAACTCACATTCTGTATGCTTTTGGTTTGTTGAGGAGCATTTGTTGGTGTCAGTAAATTCTTTTGCCCTTCACAGTTTTGAATGCCAGACACAATCAGGGTGCTCACAAGGGGGAGTAAAGAGGATCAGTATTCTTGTTTAATTATCTCTTTTTGTGGTCTTTTCCGGACATTTCTTTGTTTGAGTAGTGTGGCACAAGGGTTATTCTTCTTGCTAGAATAGCCAACACTTATATGGTCTTGGTAGCTAATATGAAATAGCTGTTCTATTGAGCAGTGCTAGAGCTACACCCTACTGGTTGCTTAGTGGAATCAGATCTATACAAGAGTTGACCTTACGAGGAAAGGTACAACTTGTAGTTCTTTCGTGAGCATTGCACACTCCAAACTTGATAAGCTATTTGAACATTGGGGTTCTTGCTTTCATTTCATTCAGGTGTTTTAGTCTTTGTGCAATACAATATAATGTCTTTTTGCATTGTTTAGAATAGAATTCGCCAGTAGCCAAGAGTTTTGAATGGTTTGGAATTTTGGGGATATTTAGCTGGTTTTCATGTGTGTACATATATTGTGTATATTTTCAAATCAAGGCCAGTCATGAAGTTATATGTATAATCATATTGATAGTATAATATCTACATTGTAGATGTTTCCTCCCCCAACTCACCATGCTCCATATATACAACACATATTATATATAGATATGTCACGCTAAAATTTCACGCAACACCGACCATGTAGTATCAAAGATACGAGCGTTACCGAGTGCCCCATGTAGCTCATTCAAATCTCACCAAGTGTCACCGAAAGAAACCGACATGCAACCACCACGTAAGGAGCTCTCAAACAGCGGCTTTCACACGCCCATGTCTGACGCTCTTTTGACAGAAAGAGCGTGTTTTCCTCTTTTTATTCGTTCAACTCTTTCCCGATTGTCCTGTTCCATGCTATTCCCACTCTGTGGTCACCACTTGTGTGTCATTGTTCCTGTATTCTTTTTTTTAAAGTGTATAAAGCGTCTTGCATGTGCCCTTCTTCTTTTTCTTTTTGCTTTGTTTTTTGTCTTGCGTAGACTACCATAGCATGTGTGTAGTAGATTGCTTTTAGCATGTTTTGCATGGTTAGCTGAAATGACAGCATGATTGTATTATTTTCATTATTCATTTTTTTTTTTTTTTTGCATGCAATGCATGACAAGCATGTGCCTGCCAAAAATTGACTGCATTTAACTATTTTTTTTAAACTTTCGTTTTGGCATGTTTTGTTCATTTTTGCAGTGAAAAAAAAAAAGTGTCTTAACACAAAAATGTGGGGATTAATATGTTGTTTTATGTCAGTGGTGGTGGTGATGGCAATGTATGCAGCATAGCAAAGGGAAAAGCTGGTGACTAGACCAATTCTCACATTAAAAGAAAAAAAAATATTAAAAAAAAATGCTTACAGACTTTTCCTTATGGGCAATTCCGCGGTTAGTAACGTTACATTTGAACAAATTTAGATATTTGTTTTTACTACTAAATTACCATTTATTCATTTAAAGCCAAAATTATGTCAAAAACATGTTCATCAGTCCCAGGTTTATGATACAGAAAAGAATGAATACAATCCAATAAATAATAGCATTGCTATGGCAACTTAAAGGGCTGGTTAGTAACGTTACGAAAAAAGGACATGACAAAAAAATCAATGTCTTGTAACAAAAAGTGTGCAAAAATTCAAGTTACTTCAAATAAAGTGTTGCATTAATTTCAATTATTGCATCATGACAAATGTTCACACAATGTTTTTTAGCAGTTCGACCAATAATTTCTTAGCTAGACCCCAAAAAGCATGGTTAGTAACGTTACAGTTAGTAACGTTACATTTGTCCGGAGTAATTCCACAGGTCATTTCACCCTTTTGTAATTGACAAAATGTCACATGACTTCTGGAGTATTTAAATGTATTTATCTTTTACCCTTTAGCAAAACTTTGAGGAAAAAATTTCAAAGGAACCCACCGTAATTTGCATTTAAGTGAATTTCAGCATCCCCAGTCCCACATGTACATTTTAAATGATGGTTTTAGATCTCGCGAAATCAATCAATACGAAAGATAAAATCTACTGAATTTGAAAGACCTTAATGATTGGTGAACATCCATGGCAGTAGTTGATACCTAGATTAAAGAGTAAGATAAAGAGGCACATTTCTTTTATCCATGTCATGTCCACCTAACTGCGGAATTGCCCTTATGCACAAAAAAAAAGAAGAAGGCTTCATTTGTCTATTTCGTCTCTAACACACCATGAAATTTGCGCTTACAATTAATAGATACCTCCTCGTAACTCATCTTTACAAAATTAATTTCACTAATATTGTGAGGACCTTATTATGATAGAATTCTGACTCCCCCCCCCCCCCAAAAAAAAAAAGTAACGAAACGAGAAGAGTTTGAGTCATTTGGGTTACTGCTTTCAAGGGGATGTAGAATGATTCTTACTGTGAATAAGAAGTAGAAGTAAGGTCAAATTGTCAGCAATCGATTTCAGGTGCTTGTACATGGCAAATAAAATGATGACTTTTCTTTTCTTTTTCAGTCTTTTTTTTCCCTTTACTTTAGTTTCATTAGGGCTAAGTACGTTGATATGTTTGACAAGTGTTAAAAGAGGTTTCGCAAGTTACTTAACAAAAATCCAATGTTTGAAATAATGTGTTCATGGGAAAAAAAATGACACTAAGTTACCATCTAAAGAGATTGCAGTGGTGATTTTCCCTTTACCGTTCTGATATTCTGTGTTTAAGCTGAGACGCATTGATAGTGTAAATGCTGTTCCTCCTCTAATATGTTCCAAAATGATGCTTCCTTCCATTTCACTTTTAAAAACAAATTTTGGCACCTCATTTGAATATGCAAATGAGTTAATACTGCACTGCTCTGGTAGTGCAATCTCAATCCCAATCTTTAATTCAAAATCTTAGATGCAGACATTAATGTCAGTTAAGAGGGCTGATAGTCATTTCAGATAGCGTGAAATCTGAAACTGATTTAATTGGTTTAAAATGGCAGAGCATATCATGTACATGTAAAGTTTAATGGGTCTCTCGATCTATTAAGGACAAACGGAATGGTTCATATACAGAGGTGTCACAGTCCCAGGGTGTTCTTACTTCATGGTTTCATCATAAATTGAACGAATGCCAACTCTTTTAGGCTTGTCAAACGTTATCTTTGCCTTCCACGACACCGACTACCATATGTACAGAGTGTGCAGGAATGGTCAATTTAGAAGTAAATTGCCAAGTATATGTGTACAAAGAATATGATGTTCAAATTACCCTGAAATGCATAAATATGTGGGCTTGGTATTTGTGTTTTGTTTTAGTTTTTTTTTTTTTTTTTTGTAATAGGTGACTTTCATCCGTGTAGATAGAACAAGAGCAAACTGTTTGGTTTTTTTTTTTTTCTATTTTGATAGTGGTATAATTTTTGTCCTGACTTTCTTCAACCTGTTTGACGATTGACATTTTTAGCCAATTTTTTTCTTTTTTTTCTGTCTAATTTAGTTCACCAATAATTGTGAATGCAGTGTCGCTACTGCTATGGACACATGTGACATGCACGTAACGTTTAACAGCACCTCCGACAAAATGGCACAACCCATTTTGCACCAAATTTCTTTGATTTTTTTTTTTAGCCTGCACACTGCACCCAGAAATCAAAACTGCTCCAAATGAAAGTTTGAAAAAAAAACAGAAACAAATGCTGTCACTTCAGTGTTATCACCATCATCATCATCACCACCACCGCTATCACAACACGAGTGTGTTTTTTCTCTTTTTTTTTTTGTTCACCATTTCATCCAGAGGGAGTGAGTCCACCCAAAGTACTCGCTGTTGACTGACTTATGATTCCTTGTTTCTTGCCCTTCCACTTATTAACTCTCCTCCCTCAGATGGAAGGCCAAGCAACAATTGTACTATCAGATATCTACTGTTCCACCTCCTAGGTAACAAGAGTTAGCTGTACTCTTTCTTCTTCTTCTTCTTTTTTTTTGTATGCTTAACCGAAAATTGTTATATGATCACATCAAAATGATTTTTGATGCAACCATGAGTTTATTGTGCTTTGCCAGTTGGTGATATTCCTGAAGAAATAAAACTTCAAAAGATAGATAAATATTTAGGATTTCTAAAAAAAAATGGTATCTGAGAAAAGAAAATGCTATCACAATGCGACTTGTTCAGAGATTTCTCAGGCATCAACAGATCTTTTCTCGTGGATTGACGAAATCATTTTAGATGTGATGATACCTGCGTATGGTATGTTTCATACTCTCATATTCGCATGTTTCATTTCTCTGTTCATTTCAGCTTTGCAGCATATTACCGTGTTCTGTGTTCGGTGTCCACACTATACGCTTTGGACATACACATTGCATGCATGCGTATTTGCCTGTGCTGCTACTCGTTGTGTTTCATCTGCGTGTGTGTCCATAATAATTTTGTTTTGGCACCTAACACCACATCCATTTTCACATGCACACACTACTTTCACCCCACACACATACCCTACTCATCAAAGATAATTGGTGTATTACTCTGCCTTGTGTATGCAAGGTTGGTGTCAACACACACACAAACACCAGGCCATGCGGTGTTTGTGTTGGCAATCCCTATGTGTATGATACTGTAAAAGCAAAAAGAAAAGAAAAACGTTCCCTCTGTCACTTTCTGGTAGAGCAGATTACCCCGTAGGTAATCCTTTCTAGGTTCCCCAAAAACTTACCAAGATCTATCATTTGTGTAACCTCCGTTTATTTTCCCAGCAGCCAGCACCTTTAGCTAGCAAACCTGGAGTTTTTTGTTAACTGTTATGTTCTTCACACTTTGAGTAGAGTTTAGACAACCATTTCCATGAATTCATCATTTGCTATCTATGAGAATTCATAATTTGCTAGATATGAGATAGTATAATATCTCACTTTGCTCATATTTCATATTATTTCCTCATCTGCAACACATCAATGATTTTTGTCAGTTACAATGTTTTCATTGAGTACATTTTTTTTTCCATCACAGTTTAGTTTAGTGAAGTCAGTCGGTAATCTGAACAGTCTTTTAAGCCACTCTTTGCTGTAGATACCATCATTATGTTCATTTATCAAACATATGAGCGTATTTTAGTTTTCATTCTCTACCATCGTTTGTAGCATGTTCACATGTTCCGATCAGTCATTTGAGTTTTGTGAAAAGTATTGTGTAGGGTAGTGATATTCCCTTCATAAGTGATGAAAAATTCACTTGACAACACATAGATTTAGTACTGCTAGGCACATACAAGCTCATATTTTTCTCTCCTTGTGTACAGCAGTAAATTAGTCATGCTGTTTGTTGGGAGTGATAATGGTTTGTGATTAAGATTGGCATTTTGGCTAATAGGGATGTGTCGCAGAGGTTGAATTGAAATAAGCATGGGAGTATATGTTTCAAAATTTTAAGAGCATAAACATTTACTATTTCTCGTGGAAAATGTCAGATGTTCAATTGTGAGAATATTTCAAAATGTAGGGAATTATTCTACAATCATTGTGTACATTTCAAAAAAGAGGGAAAAATAGACAACGTCAAATTGGCAAGGCTGTCTGTAACAGTCATGAGAGGGTCTTGATTCGCCCTCGTTCGTGTACGTCAAACTTTGTTTACCGGTGGCTATGAATAGAACGGTATGCGCAAAGACTGCATTAGTGCGATATTGCCAATTTGTTACACGCATCTCCCGCTCTCTATGGGCGGATGACTTTATCCACCCCCGTGCGCAAAGACGCAAGATGCAGCACGCATCAAAGACGACCCGTGGGGATATGCCAACCGCAAATTTGGTGGATATACAATAATCAGCTCAGTTAAAGCAAGGGTTATGGGCTACTTACAGAGGTGCTCAGCAACTCATTTATGGATTTCATCTCCATTGCCATTTTTCTAATGCCAGGTACGTTTGCTTAATCCACCATTACGGGAGAAAAATAAACATTTTGGGCTTTTGCTCACCTTTCTTAACATTCATTGAGAGCCATCTTCTCAGACCATTTTCTCCCTTGCCCCCTTTGCTCTTTTTGGACTGGTATTTTTCTCTCATTTACGCCCACCAATCCTCGCATCATGCCAGTGAACTATCCATCTTTTATCTAGAGAGATATATTGTTGGGAGGAAAAAAAAAGAGCAGGAAAGCTAATGGGGTTGGTATAAATGTATAAATGAGACATTGAAAACCGATTAAAGGGCGTGCACAGGATGTACAACTGCAGCATTTACAAATCCAATATTGCTCACAATTTGGAAAAACAGGAAAAGTGACGTAAGGGTGACTATAGAAACCAGTGTCACAATAGAAGCGAAGTTTTCTTTATGTCCCGTTACTTTTGCTCTCTCTCTCTCTTTCTGAATCGTTTCCATTCAAATCTGCATGCTTGTCCCGAGACCTTTTTTCTCACTTTATAGATTTAAAGTAAGATGCACTCTTGAATTCATTCTTTGTACAATCTTAGAGGTCAGCCACCGATGTGAATTTGTGATTGTTTCAAAAAAATGCCGTTTTCAACTTTGAGAGAGAGAGAGAAAAAAAAGAGAAGACATTTGAGAAATATCCTGTTGATGCAGCACTTGTCAGCTCTTCTTCTTTATGCAGATCTGTTTGCACCACCGTCTTTCGAATATAGAGTAGCTGACTTAGTTCTGTTTGTTTGTGCGTAAATAGTCCCAAAAAGCACACACCGTTTTGTTTAGATTAGAATTTAGAACGATTCTGTTGATGGACAATTATTGCATTCTGTTATGTTGTCCAACACCGTGGAAAGGCTTTGCTTTTTCCGACCAAAAGGTAAAGGAACAAAGATAAATAAATAAATGAATGCAAACATGTTTGTAGGAATAATTTTGCAAGACAGAGTTTGAATACATCATAGAGTTGAAGGTGAGAATGTCAAAGAAGAAACTGTATTGTTTTTGGCTACTATTAGCACTGGTAAGAAGACAGAATTTTCAAAGAAAAAATTCTTTTTTTTAACACACTTTTAATAGCATTCCTTAATCTGGTAATGTTGCTAACATTTCCAATAGAGATACCCTAACTCTGTGCCCCATGGAGAGAACAATTTTCCCCGAGCAATAGTCTTTTCAGGCATGTGGAATGAAATAAAAAAGATTGACAAGTCTATCCCTTATCCTCTTAATCATAATTGTCCATTACGTATATCTTCTTTTACTCATAATAACTCATATTTTCTCTATTTTCTGACCAGGGTATGTGATATCTTTATGAAACTGTATGATACTTACATGAAGTGGTTGAGTAAAAGTATACATGACATGGTTTAACCTTCCAATGAATAAGAATTTGTTATCAATCAATTCTCCTGATTTTTTTGTTATTCTCTTTACTTCAAAACCAGCTGAAATTATAACCTGTTTCTCATGGTTAGAATATTAACTTTGAGAGAAAAATCAATCAGTTTATCATAAATATTGATGATTGTAAATGTTTTGTAACATATGCCAAAGTATTTTTTGCAAATCACTGTTAGACTGCTTAACTCAGTATATTTACTAATGCAAAATATTCATATTAAGAACAATAACAGTGTATTTTGTAGTGCAACTTGCAGATTAGGAATATTAAACAAATGTTATTTGCAGAGCTACATGCAAGGGTCCCATCCCTCCCCCCCCCCCCAATTGTCTAGGTATGTTGTTTCACAACATATAGATCAACAGTTTAAGCAGCTTATAATAGTTTATGAGGAAACATCTTATTTACACAGCAGTGATTCGAATATCAAACCTGTCCGAGTAAAGTAACAGATATGAGATTCAGTTAACTCCCATTGAGAAAAAAAGACAAGCTGATGTTAATGCAATTTTAAAGATGATATACTCCAGGGGTGCAGATTACTGTCTTTTTTTTAATGTCAAAAAGGAAAGGCAACAGCAAAATCAATAAATCATTGTATTCTAGGAATCTATTCAAGGAATCCATGTAGGATGTAATATATTGTTACATTGTGTCCAATATGAAGAGAGTTGAAATATCTATTCAAAATATAAAAAATAAATTAAAAAAGAAAGAAATTGTGTATTCTAATATTTTGTGAACAAAGCGATATGGAATGCATGGCGCACAATGCCACTGCTATTTCAAACTACTGTATTTTTCTCAATGCTTGCCAAAATTTTTCTTACATTTTTGCAGATCTTTTTCTATGATGAAAGTGATAAATCTCCTTGAAAGATGAAAAAAAAAGAAGAAAAATCTTCTTAAGGTCAATGAAATAAGAGAGAATATTTGCAAGGAGTGGGTTTTTTTCCCACATGCACTGAGAATCCACTTTTCGGTAGAAGCCCAACTTCCAATTCCTCCTTTAATTTATTCGAGCCCCTCTTCTCCCGCTAGTTGGCAGAGTAATATGCCGGAGTGAGAGGGTAGCAAAAGAGCACCGTCTGCTCCATGTACCGGGGCCTTAACAGCATCATCAGCATTTATGCAGCCTTACCGTCGTCATTTACCATCGACGACATAGGCCATTTCCCAGAATCCCCCATCCCTTAAAAGCCCCCTAAATGGGCATTACACTTCGAGGCTTCTTCTCTTCTTCCCCGAGACAGCTCGTGTGGCCATTTAGCGGGAACGCAGAAGGATGAGGGGGGGGGGGGGGGAGAGAGAATATATAAACGACAAAGAAGAATGCACCGCATACTTTCCATCTCGCATATAATCAGCCTGCTTCTAGTCGGCAGAGGGACGAAATATTATGAAAAGAAGCGTCGAGCATAAGTAATGTGGGAGATTTCTGATATAAGTGTCTTAAAGGTAGATAATACTTGATAGGATCCTGTAGGTGTCATTTGCATCTTCTTGTAATGGTATCTTTTAATCAACTTCTCTCAGCATATTTTATCTGCATCTGTATGTTTATATCCCATACTTTCGTGTAAAGCCTGCGCAAAGTGACTATCTTATCTGATTATTCTGCTTTGTAAATAGTGTAGAACCCATATCTGGGGGTATCATAAACCTCTACTGTCAATATATTGATATGCCAATTTATAACTGTTCTCTCGACTCATCTATTTCTGCAATATAACATAGATAATATTTTTGCAAAATATTATATATTTGCTCTAATAGAGAATGGTCTATCTTGTTACATTCTTGCTGATACCAAATGCCTTGTGTTCTTCATGGTTGAATTCTGCTGCTGTAATGAGTGGTGACATCTGAAACTCACTGAACTCTTTGGATCCCTCTCTCCGCAGGAAAAAGGAAGTCCCTCCAGCCGAAAACGGTCATCTAATCTACGCCAACGGTACAAATGGAGAAGGTACTTTTGACATTCCACAGATGTTTCATTTTATTGTTTTCATATGATGCAAACACAGTGATATGCTTGTTGACATACTAATATGGCAAACTACTCATGGATATGTCTACATTTGGTTTATTGATATCGTGAGACATTTTCAAGATACTTTCACATTTTGTTAGGTAACTTTTGTCATACTATGCTCACTGGCTACAAAATTGATTTGATCAACCAGTGCCAGAAGCTATTGTGGTAAAAGAAATCTCTGTTTGTTATTGCCAAGAGCAACCAGTGTGTTGTTCTTCTTGGGTTTGCAAATGATTCTGCATTCAGATTTGCATGTGTAGCAAAGAAAGAAAATTGGTAGCAAGATAATGTGATGGCAAAAAGAATGGGCAGTTCACATTTTCCTTGAAGTGGATTAGCTAGATTAGAAAGGCACTACATGCATGCTGTATGAATACAGAATATGGATTCAAGATTTAAACTTATAATGTAGTTCGTTTTGAAAACCTCGTTAATAATGTTTCGAAAAAAAAGTCATGTTTGAAAAGTTGTTTGGCTGCCTTTGTGATTGTGTGATGGTTTGCAGTGCAGCATTTCGTATTACACCATGGTTTGTGGGCTGTGTCCCTAAAGGGGATGCTAGTGTGACGTGAGGTATTTGCTTTGTAGTGCTGTCTTATAAACCTCCTTGCAAGAGACTGTAATGCTATCAGCACCTTAGGCAGCTTGATTGTATCTTTTAGTGACATTTTTTAGATAGTCATCCTGAAGGGGTTAAATTTGAAGAAAGAAACATTTGTAATTTGTTGGTAGTCATGTCCACATGCATCCATACATGTATATCCAAATATCTTCTCCATCTTGACATAACATTAGAGTACCAGTGTTTTGCAAACATTAGTATCCAACTCATTGATTCCTCATCCCAGTCAATTAACTTATAGAATCCCCCACATCATGAGCAATAAGAAGATTTTATAATAGGTTTGTGTCTTCTTCTCACATTACTGTCATGTCTGACAAGATGGCTCACTTAGCCAGCTGGAATATAATGGATTCTAATGTATACACTATTAAACCAGTCGTACTGCGATATTACCCAGTGCATTGCTCACTAGAAAATCTACAGAAGGCTTCTGGCTGTAAGATCCTCAAAACAAATTAACACTTTGATTTTACGTCATTGTGGGCAAACAAAATTACAAAAGAGACAAATTTTTGGCCTGCCCAGATAGACCCGAGTGCCTCTCCGGGAAAACATCATGTAAACTCTATTTATAGTCCTCAGTTTATTTCTCAAACTATATGTTTTTTCTTCTCGCTTCAAACCATCACAAAATTCAGCAGCGTCGCTGCAATTTTCCTACAGTCATTTGGGAGATTATATGGGCAGAGGAACTATGGGATTATGGCAAGAAGAACAGAATGGTTTAAAATCCCACCCAGGGAAACCAAAGTCATTACTTTTCTCATAGATTTGAAATGTTTTGTGCTGTAGCCTTTCATTGATTGATTTCCCAGTTGCGCATTTTGTATGTTTTGTAAAGTGCTACTAACACCTGAAACACCCCTTTAATCTTCAGTGTAAACAAATAACAGAAAAGAAAGAACATTAAAAGAAACTGTCAAAATGTTGATGTAGTGTTTGAACTGATTGAAAAAAAGAAAGAAAGAGAAGGGTGCTTACAAATCCAGACCAAAAATTAAGTTAGGAGTTGGTGTTTTTATGTGTGCAAGTTTAGAGCATTGTGCAACTAACACTGCCACTGAAAGAGGATATGGAGAGTTTGTTCGCAAAAACCAATAAGTCCATATTTGCCAAATGGAGATATTTGCGATTAAAGGCCAAGAAAAATAAAGAGAATAATAAAAAAAATTTGCTTCTTATGACCATAACTTCAAAAATGTACTTTTATATGTAGTGACCAATATATCATTTAAAGGGTATTATTTTGTACTTTATGACAGAGACCATATTTCAAAATCTTCAAAAATGGACTTATCAGTTTTTGCGAACAAACTCTTCATATACAGTATTATTATGATGGCTTGTGTTTTGCTTGTACATGCCTTAAAGATAGTGATGCATCTGTCCCAAACTAACAAAAGCGAGAGAAGATTGCTTGCAGTGTATGACTAACAAATTAATATGTTTCTCTTGTCTCTCTACCACCTCTCTCTCTTTCTCTTTTATCTATATCTCCATCTACCAACTCTTTCTCTCTCTCTCTTTTATCTATATCTCCATCTACCAACTCTCTCTCTCTCTCTCTGTTTTATCTATATCTCCATCTACCAACTTTCTCTCTCTCTTTTATCTATATCTCCATCTACCAACTCTTTCTCTCTCTCCCTTTTATCTCTGTCTGTAATATATCTATTATCTCTTTCACTTTTTATCTGTCTATCTATATATCTATCTATCTATCTATCTATTCATATCTATCTATTGATCTATATGTCATTCTTTCTACCTGTCTTATCTATATCTTTCTCGCACTATGTGTGTCTATCTATCTATCTCTCTATCCGTCCATACATCTATCTACCTATCTATCTATTTTGCCACCTCTGCATCGATTTGCCGTCTTGTGCCGTGTTGCCATTCATTCATCGCACTTGCCTCCTGTCACCGTGGTTACTGCCATCCTCTCCATGGCGCCCAAACACCATCTCTGACCTCATCTCAAAAATGACCACCATCGCCCGAAATGACCTTAAAAAAAAACAAAAACACAAAATCAGCAATCACATTTGGTCACTCCACAGTCATCCTACCACACATCAAGAAGGTGAAGACGTACGTCGACCCCTTCACCTACGAGGACCCCAATCAGGCGGTCAAGGATTTCGCCACGGAAATCGACGCCAGCCAGATACGCATCCTGGATGTCATCGGTGGAGGTAAGGAAGCTGGCTTCAGCACATGATATCTGCCTAAACTCCCTTCCTCAATCACTTTCTCTCTATTTAAAGTTGGTGAACAGATTTGCAGCTTCTCTGATGGCTAGGATGGTCAGTAGAGTACTACTTGTTCTGTTCTCTTTTCACTGATATTTTTGGGATACTGTATTAAAGTGGAGTTAAGAATGAAGTCAAGAACATCTGTTACAGTTGCTGTACTTATCAGCTAAAGTTTTTTGCAAGCATGTCTATCTAATCTCTATGGCCTATTTCACATCTGTAAAAGTCATTTCTGTAGCAACGATGTGCCTCGGTTCACTGTTGACTTTGGCATCTACGCCATTCAAAAGATTTGTCAATATCGCCATCACAAGATGTGTCATCATAGGCATTAGGTATTCATGGCACAGTTAAAACTCCCAGCGGTGCAAATAACTCATATTGATATATTTCCAATATTTTTCAGCTCAGAATGAATTGACAGCCCGGGGATAGAGAGCACAAAATATATCGCAAGTCGTTATTATGAGCGTGTTCGTCTAAACTCATCTTTATTTAATTTGTGGTGTCTATTATTCATAGTCCTGTGCATGAAGATGGGGGGCTTCGTTGTTTTTTCTCCTTGTTTTTTCTTTAACCCCCACGTCGGGGGTGATAAGTTATGGACGGGCGAGGTGTCATGACTCATCCAAAGGAATGTGACTTAGATTGCGGGGCAAATTGAGTTTTAGGACACGGGAGCTATGGCTGGGACAAGGGTATGAAAATTAATTTCGAAACAAGTCGGTATTGATTTTGTATCCTCCGTGCGCCGAGAGTTGATGCCTCGGTTCAAGGTGAGAGTGTGTCAGGTTCGTTGCAAGCAGGGAGTAAAAAGGCAAAAAGCAGATTTTGGTTGCTTCTGTTCTTATCTCCTACCCTCCACCTCCCCCCCCCCCCCCCCCTCCCCCAGTTGAAGTGAAGCACAAAACTTTCAGAGCTATGTACTGGCCACATTGGGTTTTTAGTAGTGGAGAAACAGTTCTCTTGAAGAAGAATTTGTCTTTATTCTTGGTAGGTGTGTGTGTGTGTGTGTGTGTGTGTGTGTGTGTGTGTAGGTGGGCGGGTATTGGTTGATAAATAATATGGTTCCATTATTTATTACTGTATAATTTTGCTGCATAATTCATTTGGATGATTATTAAGATTAATGCTAGAAGAATTGAATTATCACTGTTAAATTTAAGCAATTTTTTTGAGAGCATAGGGGAAGTGACTGTATGTAAATTGATAATTGTTCATGAAAATGTAATTTTTGTTATGTCATTATGTACAGCAATAGCAAATTTGCTATTATGATCACAAATGTATATTTTCGTCATTTCAATTGTAGCAGATGAAAATTGTTATTTTTTTTTCTATTACTTTGAATGGAACAGAATAAACATTGTTGAAAAACAAAAAAAAGTGTGTGTGTGTGTGTGTGTGTGTGTGTAGATGGATAAGGAGAGAGAGAGAGAAAGAGAGAGACAGGACTTAAATCCTTTTCTTATGTAATCCTGCTGACATCCCCATAAACTTTGTACTGATGTCTCCAGGCAACAGTTGGCAGTGGGTTAGTGGGGGTGAAAGTGCACAGGAGATGGGTGGGACTTATAAATGGGCGTGGTCGGAAGAGGGCTTCTGGGCTGGGGGAAGATCTACACCGGAGGCTTTTGTTTCAAGAAGGTCGTAACTCACAATCATGACAGGCGAGGGCACAATTTATGAGGTGTCATGACAGATGATATTTTAGGATTAATGGTGCCCAGGGGATATTCCATCCAACGTGTAAAATAAGAAGTATTAATTGATGCAGCTTGGAGATCATAGGGAGATCATATTCACAGACAAATGCACAGAACTACAAGAATATATGAATATTATCATATATTCATACTGACTAATCTATAGAGATTTTTCTTATCTTCAAGATACAGTGTGATGTCATGTGGCATTTTACCTATTTTTTCTTTTTTTATTTGCCCAAAAAGTACTTCTTTATTCTGTGCAAGGATTGATTCATGGCTATATTATAAAAGGCCATGGTATGCTTTGATTTTTTTTATCCAAAAAACAAAACAAAACAAAACAAAACACTGTACCCTATGTGTATCCAGTGAATCGATAATGCTTGTTGGAAGATGATATGTAGTAAGCATATTGTACTGTTAAAGATTACCGTTAGTCGATAATACAATTCTGTAGGTTTTTTACTCTTTTGTCATGTAGAAATCATGTGAGGGTACCCATTACAATGTATTTTTCTAGTTTTTGTGTGGCATTATTGAAGGTATTTTTGTGCTGGTTGTAAATCCCAGTATCAGCCATAGAAAGTCTTATGATCTATATTGATCTCCCAATCACATACTGGAAATAGCTGTGGGGTGTTTTTTTTTTATATCACATTTTGTCTTTTGTCAAAATGTCAAAGTGTCCTCCTGTATTGTTCCATGTTCTTGTTTTTGCTCATTTTTCTTGCATTTTTAACAGATGTGGAAGTGAAATTATACATGAGAAATTGGAAATGAGGAAATTTTATTTCTGTATTGTTTCAATGTTTTTCAGGATGTTCTTACATTCGTTCATTTTTTGCATATGTAACAGATACTGAAATGAAATAGAGTGAAAAATGGAATGATAATGTAATTAAATTTTAAAAAAAGGAATGAAAAAATGAAATGTAATGGATTGGAATGAAATAGAATGTGTAATCAGTCTTGTGCATTCCCTGTTTCTTGTAGGTGAGTTTGGCGATGTCTGCAGCGGGCTCATGCTTCTACCAGACAA
The DNA here is from genome assembly GCF_040938485.1 of Diadema antillarum. Taxonomy (NCBI): domain Eukaryota; kingdom Metazoa; phylum Echinodermata; class Echinoidea; order Diadematoida; family Diadematidae; genus Diadema; species Diadema antillarum. The sequence goes on along the minus strand of NW_027271255.1, from coordinate 223,955 downwards.
GACGACCATCAAGGTGGCGGTGAAGACCCTCAAAACGGGCGCCACGGACAAGGACCGGTCGGACTTCCTCTCCGAGGCCTCCATCATGGGCCAGTTTGACCACCCGAACGTGATCAAGCTCATCGGCGTGGTGACGCGGACGCGGCCGGCCATGATCGTCACCGAGTTCATGGAGAACGGCTCGCTAGACAAATACTTGAAGGTGCGTGGAGGGGGGTGGCAATCGGTCCGTGCCTTTCAAACTTGTGAATATCTTTGACTGAGTCTGTAGAGCATATTTCAATAAAAATCACTACCTTTGCTGAATAAGAAGTTCCACAATTACTGATGAGTAAACTGAGCAAGCATTATCACTCTTTCCTCTGCAAATGAAGAAGGAGCACCATTTCTATGTCATGATGCATTCCATTTTCAGATATGTGTGTACAGTATTTATTTAAGGCATTTTCAAGGAGGAATAGGTATACTGATGAAATCATTCCATGAAGACTTCAGAACTAACATGCTTCTCTTTTAAGGACTAAAATCTGCCAAACGTAAAAAAAAAAAATACAGATGCTGCAAGGTTTGATTTGTCAGGATATACATATAGCTGATGCTTTGATAGTAATATTCTACTCAGTCAGCCACAACCTAAAGCAAATTGCCAGCATAAACCTTCTTGATGAAAAAATTAATGGATAATATCAACAAGTCATTACGAGAGGAGAAAAATTATTCAAATATTCATTGACAAGCCTAGTTTAATGCCAGCATCCTGTTTTGTTGTCGTTGTTGCCATGCCAACAGGATAATGACGGCCGCTTTACCGTCACCCAGCTATTGGGCATGATGCGGGGCATTGCGTGTGGGATGCGGTTTCTCTCCGAGATGAATTTCGTGCATCGCGACCTCGCCGCTCGCAACATCCTGGTTAACGAACATCTTATGTGCAAAGTGGCCGACTTTGGACTGTCGAGGCGCAAGGAGCTAGACGGAGCCTATGAAACAAGGGTAGGTTATGGGGGGATGCGCCATGAGTAATCCGGTCTTACAGGTGCCTGGGGTAGCCTTTTTCGGTGTTGAACATTACTATTACCATGGCTATGACCCAAGCATTTGCAAGTACCTGGTACTCATTTTTACACTTCGGTCAAGAGATATGCACTGATGAAACGATTCGTCCAGGCGATGTTAACTCCATGCTGGAGTCAAATTCAGAATCTCTTATATTATAAAGGGGAAGTTTCTCTAATGTAGATTCAGTAACTCATATATCATAGAAGAATGATACAAACAATGTAAGCTACCATTGTGACATTGTAATTGTTGTGCAATTTCTATGTAGAGAGGACAGCAAATGGAATTAATCAAGACATTACAAAGAATCGGTTTTTAGAAGGGGATGTACAGTGTACCATTTTTATCAAAACTTTTACCATGGGCTTCATCAATCTATCTGCATTTGCTGAATCCTTAAAATATGTGTGGGGGAACCACCCTGTTGAAAGAGGCTTAGGTTTTATCTGCTGCACCAAGATGTGGCCACTTTATACTGCAATGGGATTAATGCAATACCCCACTCTTCAGAAATCTGGTCCGTCTTTCCAGCAACCAGTTTGTATATATCTATGAGAGTTGAAGACGGGCTTCCATTTAGACCAACATCTAAGGTTTTCCTCTCTCATCATACTGATGCTGGTGTTGCCTTGCTGGTGTAGTTTTTGTTTATTCATTTGTTTGTTTGTACTTATTTCCCAACTTTACAAGGTACATGTATGTCTAACTTATGGAAGAACCTACTAAAGCAAAATATCAACAGCCACTTTTAGGGTCTGTGATCATTGATGAGGCATTATATAAATGTTCTGTTCAACTGAGGGCTATACTTCTAACCAGCCTTGTCCGTAGCTGACCCTATATTGTTATTCTCGCCCTCTTCTCGTCTGGACAGGGGGGTAAAATCCCTATTAGGTGGACAGCTCCTGAAGCGATCGGATATAAGAAGTTTACGTCAGCCAGCGACGTGTGGAGCTACGGCGTTGTGATGTGGGAAATCATGTCCTACGGAGAGAGACCCTACTGGAACTGGCCCAACCAAGATGTGAGTAGCGACGGAACCAGGAGAGAAGTGTTGCCATGGCAGAGATGATGGTGGTGATGATGATGATGTTGATGGTGATGGTGATGGTGGTGATGATTGTGATGGTGGTGGTGGTGGTGGTGGTGGTGGTGGTGGTGGTGATGGTGATGGTGATGGTGATGGTGATGGTGATGGTGATGGTGATGGTGATGGTGATGGTGATGGTGATGGTGATGGTGATGGTGATGGTGATGGTGATGGTGATGGTGATGGTGATGGTGATGGTGATGGTGATGGTGATGGTGATGGTGATGGTGGTGGTGGTGGTGGTGGTGGTGGTGGTGGTGGTGGTGATGGTGATGGTGATGGTGATGGTGATGGTGATGGTGATGGTGATGGTGATGGTGGTGGTGGTGGTGGTGGTGGTGGTGGTGGTGGTGATGGTGATGGTGATGATGATGATGATGATGATGATGATGATGATGATGATTGTGGAAGTGGTGATGGTGATGATGGTATAGTAGTGATAATGATGATGAAGATGTTTCTAATGATGGTGATGGTGATGGTGATGGTGATGGTGATGGTGATGGTGGTGGTGATGGTGATGGTGGTGATGGTGATGGTGATGGTGATGGTGATTAGATGGTGATGGTGATTATGATGATGTTGATGATGATGATTTGATTTTGATGATGATGGTGATGGTGGTGGTGGTGGTGATTCATCTTTCTATGAAGTCCTTTGTTATTACAAACTATGAAGCTTCTGTCAAGTGGATATTGTTAATGATTGTTCTTTTTATGAATTGGATAAAGAGGGTCATTCATGTTGTACCGAAAAAAAAAAAATTGTGAAAAACTTTGCATATAACTAAACTTTAAACTCACCTGCGTCTGTGTGTATCATGCGTGACTGCCTCCACAGGTGATCAAGGCAGTGGAGAAGGGTTACCGTCTGCCACCCCCGATGGAGTGTCCTGAGGCCATCCATCAACTGATGCTGGACTGCTGGCAGAGAGACCGCAACCACCGGCCGACCTTTACCACCATCGTCTCCACCCTGGAACGCCTGATCAGGAACCCCAACGCTCTCCGGCCCCTGGCCAAGAATGGGTGCGTAGTAACTGTAGCATAGCCTAGGGAGCAATGCATAGACCATATATGCCAACTGATACTAATCTAGAGCTTTATGTCTTACTGTGTTTTTCTTTTTACCATGAATACTGTAAAAGCTGTTAATTTTCATGAATCACTGTTGGGCCATGAATTTAACAACACACAAAAATATATCGCCACCTCATCTCAATCGCTTTGAATTAAGGAACAGGCATTGGTGTACTTACGATAGCTTGGTGTCAAATTATGCTCCTGTAGACTGAATAAAGTTGAGGATATATCACTGTCCAGTAAAAGCTCTCCATCTCTTTTTTTTCTTTTGCACCATATTGGAGAGAAGACATTTTGTGTGTGTGAGGTCATAGAAAATGAAACTAAAACTTCTCATTCTCCTCGACTTTTTTTGTTTTATTCATCATCCCCTATTCAGAAGTCCCCTTGGTTTGAGCTCAAGCCTCAACGATCTCAGCCGCTTCAACTCCGTGTCCGACTGGCTCGACAGCCTCAAGATGGGCCGCTACAAGGACTCGTTCAGCCAGGCCGGCTACGTGCGGCTGGAGGACATTGCCCGACTATCACAGAGTGACCTGCCCCGGCTGGGCGTCACCCTGGCGGGACACCAGAAAAAAATCATGAAGGGGATCCATTCTATACGAGCCCAACTCGAACAGGCTGCCGAGACACTTGTCTAGCCCCGCGCTGGCGGAGACCTCTCGCGGTTCCTCTTCGATCTCTTCTTTTTTTTTTCGTTTCGTTTCCGTTCTGGAGCATACATCTGTAAAATTGTATATTTATATGAATATATATCTTCGATGTGCGTTGCGGTCAGTCGGTCAGCGGACTGCACGGAACATGGTATTCACGTAAAGGGCTAGGAATGCGGCAGCATCCCGCTAGGAAAGGAACGCCAAAGATCAGAGATATCTGTGATTTGTTGTCGAGTACTAGGGATGCGCCTCCGAGATGGCTCTGGGATGGACGCATTTGTCCTCTCCTGTGGACTCCCGAAGCTTGTGCGACACCTGTTGCTGCGAAGGTGGGAGGCGGAACCTCAGATGGATGGAACACTTTCGTCGTGTCAGACAGAAACTACGAGGCACAGATTATTACGATGAGACACGCTTTTTTGGCTCTCAACACTCTCTGGAGAAGAGATTAATCAGAGATGCGTCTTTTTTTTTCTTTTAATCAATTGGTCTGCCATCCAGACTTTAATCCAAATTGCTGTTTGAGTGAATGAGAATGACAGGGATGATACATTCTTGTTGCCCATGTCACACTCTATAATATCGAGAACAAGCTGAAGAAAAATTGCCAAAAACTGAATGTGAATGAGGTGTAGTGTTCTTTCAACTGAATTCACATTTGAGCTGTTTAAGTGAAACCTAAAGATGCTTCTGCGCACTTAGGCTCGAGTGTGCTCGTCACTTTCAATAATAAGCAAATCTCCACTTCAATACGAGGAGTCTATTTTGGAATATAGTAGCGTATCAGTAGGATCTTATTAAGAGATGTTCTATTCTTAGAAGAAGAAATTCAGACCTATTTATCCCATCCGCCGGAGAAATCTATTTGGATGTAAAACCGATTGATCTCAAAGAGACAGAAAAAAACAAAAGAGAGACACGCGAGGCGTTATCGAAAAGAGCATGCATATTTTTCCAGAACGAGAAGAATTTCGTCACGGAGCGTGTGTGTGAAGGGGGTTGGTAGGGTAGGCAGCAGCTGACAAGACGAACATTTTTGGATTCCAGAATAATGTCTGTACTCCTCTTACAATCAGCAGGGTCACAGCCATTTTGCTTGGTTTCAATTGATACTGCCAGTGAAAACTTTTCTCAAGGAAGAGAAGGTTAAAAAAAAAAATGAGAGGGGAAAAGAGGGAATATGAAATGAGGATGGGCTATGGAAGATAAAAAATCCTCCAGAAATGAAAATAAGTCCAGCTCGTCCAAATTTGCCCCCATTTGACCTTCCCTCCCATCCACAGCCTCCATTGAGACGAAATTCACTTGACGACACTGCCATGTCATATATGGTCTAAAGTTGCATAAGGTCGTAAGTACAGAGACAACAGGGTATTTTTGGTGTGTCAGTTGACTATGACACAACTTCTCTGAATCAATCTCTATCCCAGTTGTAAACTGAGGGATATTGATTAACCAAAATTTGAATGAACTTTGTTTTTTAATAAGCAAGTTTGAATAAGAGAGAAATTTTACACAAGGGGACATTTGAAGGTCTATTTCTTACAGTCTTTTTGCTTTATTCTAAATTCAACCTTTTTGTTGCAATCATGCAAATGATGTGGGGCACTCTGGATAGAAATGGGGGAGGGGTCCATTCCTTCCCATCATGGGATGTGGTGTTACAGAGTGTAGGGTTACACGTAGCTTGACTGACGTGTGCCCAGTCCCAGTCTGGAAAGAGGTTCAAGTAGTTTTGGAAATATTGCATCGCATGCCAGGGATACGAGCTCTGGCTTAGTGCCTGACCATAGATTTGGAGGCTTATTTTCTTTCTTTTTAACATCAAAAAGCAGACGTGTCCATTCACTCTACACGAGTTCTTGGGTTTGAAAAGGAAAGACCGAACGTGTGAAGCCCGCGTGTGTGGTACAGACGGAAACTCCAAACTCAGACGATTTGACAATCAGTTATATTGCGTACTCCATTGTTGTTTTGTTTTGTTTTTTTTCTCTCCTTGTGCTGTTTTGTTTCAACCTTTGTAATAAATTTGTACATAGAGAGCATCTGTAATTAGCAAAGTATTCTTTTGATATTTAGGAAATGTCAAAGAAGGAATGAAAACTCTCATTTCCGTTTCCTATCCCGAGAAATTCTTGTTGCTTTTTGATTTTCGAGTAAGATAGCTCTTTGACTCTTCTTAGATATGTCTTCATTATTTACTCAACTCATTTTTTTTTCTTCTCACTATGTAAAGATGCTCAACTTAGTTAAGTAATGAAATTTTTACGAGAGTATTCATATGCAGCGGTATTATTATACAAACACGGTCTGTGGAAAGTCATCATTTTGATTCAGAGGGAAGGTTTGGCAAGGTAGCGACTAATAACCAAGTGCAGTTTGAGGAATTCGTCGCTAGAATGTGAGTAACGAATTGTATCGCTCATACCGTGGTCTATCAAATTTTCCCCCCGAGTACTCTGTTTCATCAAATATATTTTTGTACATGTGGGACTTCAGGGTGTTAAAGATATGTTCCAGATCATCGGCCATGACGTGAAACGGAGGAAGTGTGCATTTGTGGACTGCTTCAGACGCAAAGCTGGGGCAGCAGATTCTGCTCATAATGAATATTGAAACAGAGGGATAAGATCACGTGCACAGAGTTGCACCCGACAAATTACTGACCAACGCTGTTTCAAAGACTTTGAATTGACCGGAGAGGAAGGGGGGATACAAAAGTAAGATATGAAAAAGTATGTGTACATACCAAACTGATTTTTGTACCAATCAAGTATTTGAAATATGTTTGGTAAAAAAGGTGTTCTTGATAAAATATCGTTGATGAAGAAGCTCTGGTGTGTGAGTTCATGCAATTTTGCTCTCTGTTGATTTTCCCCCGATGTGTGTTGTTATTCTATCGCTCTGTTTCAATCAAGAGTGAAAAGTCAAGTTAATACTGATCATTGAGATTTTAATATGTAGTGCAAGTACCCCATTGATATTAGCTTTGTACATCTCTTGTGGTGTTCCACTAGTAATTTTAAGTGTTTGTGTCCAAATGGTCTCAAGGTTGTTTATGTCCTAAGGTTCTTATCTCTCACAAGTTGGACATGTCCGTAAAAGATAGAAATATATGTAACTTGCCAGTACTATAAACTGTAAAAAAAAATGTTTTAAAAGTTTTTAAACTTCCATGTTGATTGATGTGCTAGCTTTTCCTGGAGGATGTCGACAAGCCGAGGGAAATGCGGCATCGTGGCAAATTGAAAGTGTACTGATCTCCGCTCTGTGAGGACAATCGACGACTGCTTGCTTGTTTTAGGAGCAGGTTTTGGAATACCTTTTATCTCTTGTCATTCCCTCAGGCGATGATACTGCGAAAGACATCAGTGGTATCTAATACCTGTGATTCGCAGAGGTTGAAATGAGTGACACACCATCTTTGTGTTTTTCCCAATATAAGAAATGCTGAAATCAGTGATGTCGAGTTGTATTTTATATCCTCAATGTCCGTGTCGATGTGAGATGAATTGGCTTTTTGTCGGAACACTGTAGATAATCTTTGCACGGAGTATGTTATTCGGTAGCACAACCCTGTTCACACTTGGTACAAAAGCTCACCCTCTTTGCACACTGTAACAATGATCTGCATAAGACTTTGAAAACAGTCCCTTCCTCAAGACATCTGCCGCAACTCGTGAAGTTACTGAAAGCAGATGATTGCGCCCTCTTGGCACAGCCGGGCGAGGACTGATAAGACTCGTATGTTTTCATGAGTACAACAGGAATATGTGCTGGCTTATTTGGAAGGTTTTTTGTCATCGTTGTTTTTGAAAATTTGCCTACAGGAAGCTGGTATGTCCTTTATCATGTGTCTGGAGATTTCAAAAATTTGTAGGCAACAGGTGCCATGAAGATGTGCAAAGCTGTTACATTCATCAAACAAGTACTTCTCCATACACGGCACTCTAGTGATTATGCCTTACAGTTTTAAAGGCATCTTTTTTTTCGGGTGGGGGTGGGGGTGGTGTGTAAAAGCTACATTCTGTCATTTTAACAAGACTTTTGCAATTACCAAAATTCTCTTACAATGTTACCAATGATTAATGAAATCCTGACCTTCCAGAGTACATAAGCTGCAATTGGCCAAATTACTATTTGTCATTTTAAAACAGAAACGAGTTGTATCTCACGTGTGGATGCAAACGCTATGTGTAAACGAGAGAATCACGGACTCTACCTCGGTTTAAAGAGTGGACAATGGTCCCGGTGCTTCTCTTTGCTCTGATTTGGTCATGGCTGCCTGCCATTAGATTATTGCATCTTCATCATTCCAAGCAGTAAAACCACATCACCATGGTAACCACAGTTGATCTTTTTTTTCTTTCCTTTTCCTGTTTTCCTGTTGGATGTGGTGCCATACTCGATCATGTAATAGATGTGCTTGCTGATGATGTTAGATGGTAAACTGTAAAACACTTTGTGAATTGAGAATCATAACATTGTTTGAGCGTTTGAGACACTGAGGCATATTTTTTTTTTTATCCCCATGCACACATATCATATACCCCCACATCATCCCTCTATGCAAGTATTTGAACCGAAATAGATGCATGGTACTTTGGAATATTTACGCTTCTTCTGTGAAGGAAGCTGCATTTGAATCAAGAGAACTATGTGACGAGTGTTCGTCAACGTTGTTGTACTCACAGTAATATGCTTCCATTTTTGATGTTGTGGTGTTATGTGTTGCTTTCTCACACTTTCTCTCTCTCTTTCTCTCTCTCACTCTATCTATCTCTCTATCTATCTCTATTTTTTTTTTCATTGTCTAAAGTGCTGGCAGTGAGTTTTGGAATGATTTTTGTGTTGTGTGTCCACTGTATACTATTGTGAAGCCTAGCTATTTTACTATTGAATTTTTTGAATATGATGAACGTCGAGATCGAAGTTATGCTTTGTAAAGTGTGTAAAATACTTGAGAAAATATATATATAGATATAAAAAAAACATTATATATCCTGCAACAGCCGCAGCTGGTTTGGGAGGCCAGTCGGCCTTTCAAATCAGCCACGTCCTGTGCGCACGATCTCCTCTTCATTATGCATTTTTTGTGCGCGTCGCTCTTATTAATTAATATGTGTAGTTGAAGTGTTGTTAAAAAGACATTTTTCTTAAGAGTGATGAATCTAACTGGCAATGCGTTAAAATTTGTAATGTTTTGTGCTTGGGTTTTTTTATGGCACAATGTGCAAACTAATCTTGGAACTGCTCTGTCTCTCTCTCTCTCATGTCGAGCACTTACTAATATGAAGAGATAGTTACCTTTAACAATGTTGACAGTGTTGACTCTCTAGACCAGAGGTAGATTAAAGGGATGGTATTGTTTTGGTTAAGATGGGGCTTCAGTTTTTTAACTTTTTTTTTTGTGAGAAAGTGAGAAACCTCTTATGAAATATGAAAGAGCATACAATTCTAAGAGGAATTTAAAGTTTATTTAATGAAATTGGTTTTGAAATGGCTGAGATATTCATATCCTCTTAAAAGGTGGGATCCATCTTTTATTAGGATCACTTTGTTTTACTTTTTACTTCAATATGTCAGCCATTTCAATACTGATTTTCATTAAAATGAACTTTTGATTCCTCGCAAAATTGTATGTACTTTGATAATATTTCATAGTGGTTTCTAACTATCTCACACAAAGTTATAATCTGAATCTTGCATCTCAACCAAAACTATACCACCCCCTTTAAGGAAGAGAAAATCCATTTAGTATCATAAAAAAGCTGCAGCTTTATTGATCGGTCAACTTGAATTGAATGGTGGGGGATAGTTGATGAGGGCATTTTTTTTTTTTTCTGTGGGGGGGGGGGGGTTGAGGGGGATTCTAAATGTGGTTATGACATAGAGTGCATTATCTTACTTCAACATTGATAATCAGTATTATGTGCTTGAGGGTATATTGGCTTTCACAGAAGCATATTGCGCGGTTATAATTACAGTCATGGATCATACTATCTCTTTTTCTTTGTCTCGATACATGACGATTGAACCTAATTGTTGAGCACCTCCATTTTTTTTTCTCCATGTGATGTCATTATGCCAGTTAATGTCTTTGTCTACTAGTAAAATCAAGAGAGGAGAGAGAGAAAACACATAGTTAAAACAGCTCATTATCAATTTTTATGTAATATTTCTTTTTTTATTGTCAGTGTGCACGTGTAAGAAAAGCGACATTTGCCCTGAACAAGTGAAAAGTTCGCTGGGCAAAGAATGAAGTGATAGATGTCTCTCTCATTGTGTTGTTGCTCTGTATTCAAACTGCAAATTTTATGTTTGCAGTTGTGTCCAATTGTTTTTAATCCTATCAATTTTACATATATCGTGAGATTGAGCATCCAGGCTCATTCCACTTTTTTTATTGTCATCATAGTTGTGTTATTTCATTTTACTTTTTATTATTATGCTCTTGTTTTATTTAAGTTTTTTTTTTAATCTTGCATTGTGCTATTGCGTTGTCTCAGCTTTGATTGTGTTTATACTCATAAAACTCCACTTGAATGGCCACTGAGGCTGAGTGAACACAAATACTACTGCGTGCATGTGTGTGTGTCTGCTTGGCACGTGGTATCGACAATAGCTGTTGTCAAAGACTTATCGAGCAGCGGTTTATTTCCTTTATTATCTGCCTTTCCAGGGTTTTATACAGAGAATGTATATAGTATTTCCACTTGGACAGTTTCTAAAAAAGCGTCGAGTGCGGCCAAGCAAACACTGTGCTAACGTAGCAAACCTTGATAGCATGAATTGAGTATTTAGGGGGAGAAAAAAACCCCGACTGACACCTTTGCAGTATATAAAACGTAATCTAGAAAGATAAGAATTTTACTAACTCACATTCAGTGTAGTGATGTAGGTGATGTGGTACATACACTGTACACTAATTAGGAATGTTCTGAAATGTCTTTACCTAAATTTCCCATTTTGAAAAAAAACTTGAAAAAAAACTTTGAAAAAAAAAACTTACGGTTTCAGTTTGATTTTGTCGGTATTTTTTTGTGTGATCGCCACGTGGACATCTTCACTATTGAATGATTGGTTGTAGTCTGTACTGTTATATTTTTGACAAAAGATTTGCTAAAGGGTAGGTTTCACCACGTTTCTTGTCCGATCTGAAACGGTGGTGGCCAGAGTTTTGGCAATGCATTCCTGTCATTGGACTCTTTACCGGGGAACTTGGAATTTTGAATTTTTGAAATTGGAAACCAATTTCAATATTCTTTTTTGGGGAAAGTGGAAATTCGTATCGCTCTGAAGCAAATCTGTTGAGAAGAACGTTCAGTGTCCAGTAGCAAAATAAATGAAACTCTATTTGTGTTTTGTTTACGATGATGAAGATGAAATGTTCATTGTACTGAGATAAATCTGACAATCATGTTTTTGGTTTTTTCTCTTTCTTTCTTTTTCCCTTTTACATGTTGTGGTTTTGTTTAGCCATGTTGATATCCTTTTTAATATTATTGGACTTTGCATGTCTATGAACAGTTGCGTTATTTTCTCTCTTTTTATTTCCATGCCATGTAGATAAACAAAAGATATGTAAAAATCTGAATTACCTGTTATTTCGTATGTGATTGTACTAAATCAATGCATTATAGCTATTCTACTTGAGTATGTTGGAATATATGCTGGAGTTACGTTGGTTACTAATCCCCCCTGGAAATCTATTGGACTGTATCATAATACTGCAGGCTATATATTGAAAAAAAATCATTTGTTCAAATTGAAAAAAAAAATGCTGAAAATGTAATTTTTTCCAATAAAAAGCTATTGCAAAACAATCTTGTGAATTTGGGTGTGTGTGATTTGTATTGTGTGTAAATGAAATATCTAGTGGGGCAGCAGAATAAAGTGCTACAGAATTCTCATCATAGGAGAATAATCTTTTGATTATAATAATAATAATAATGATAATAGCTGTTATTATTGTTATTATTATTATTATTATTATTATTATTATTATTATTATTATTATTACGATTCATAGAGCGCAAAAGCTATGTACATTTATTCATCTGTGCTGCGAAGGCCTCTGATATGCTTGACAATAATACACAGTTAAATACAACAACATATACATGTAGAATATATCTTAAGTCTTGATTTGAAGACTGGTACAATTGGGGATTTCCTGACTTCAAAATTAATGGTAAAGCCATTCCACAGTTTGGGAGCTGCACTGGCAAATGTTCGTTCTCCCAATTCTGTTTTTGTTTTTCATGTTGGGCTAAAAAGAAGAATGTCTTTCAGAACTGCACAGATCATAAGTCTGTTTGAATGAAATGTTACTTAGAGGCTTGACCAATGAGCGCTTTTTATACAATCAGCAATATCTTATTAAGATATTCGTTGACGAATCGGGAAGCCAGTGTAGCTCTCTCAGAAGAGGAGTGATCCTCGAGAACATGTACCAAATTTAAGTGACTGAAATAAAGACAATCAGTTAAACTATCATAAATATATGAAGGGGTCGGTGCAATATAGTGCTAGTCATTTTGAGACAATCGCTGTTGAATGTTTGGAAAATCCATACATTGTACATTAATAAAACATGAATGCATGCATACCATCTTATTGTAATTCAAACATGATATTTTCACTGAGGTTAGGGTGAAGGATAAGGATTATGTGCATGTAACTCAATTCTGACAAAAGTGTGGGTTAGCACTTTATTGCACCGACCCCTTCATACTCAGTATATAGATATATATGTGTGTGTGTGTGTGTGTGTGTGTGTGTGTGTGTGTGTGTGTGTGTGTGTGTGTGTTTATGTGTGGTGTGTGTGTGTATTAATACTGATATTAATATATTTATATATCCACATATTGATTGACATTTACACATTCATGGTCAAGAGAAAAACAATTACTGCATTCTTATCAATAAGTTATTTTTATTGCCTTTTTTTTTGGGGGGGGGGGGGGAGAGGGCCTTGGCCTTCTTCAAGGCTTTGATTTTCCAGTCCAAGTAGAATTAAATATACTAAATTTATATACATAATGATGAAAATCACATGTAGATGTACAGCTAAACCAAAACAAAAACATATAACCATAACATACGAGGGAAAATAACTTTACAGCAAAACATTTAACTGCTCTTCTGCTCTTGAGTATTACACAGCAAAAGACTGCAGAGGTAACACCGAGGATACACATTGGTTAATGTGATCATTAAGCATGAATGGGGTATGGGATGATAACTTTGTTGAGAATCCATTTCAGAAGAACATTGATGAAATCGTGTAAGAAAGAAAGATAAACCCCAACACCTAACGGCAATTTAATATTTCACAAGTATTGTATTCCCCGGCCCTAGTGTAAAATATTTCAGGGAACAGGCGTGCAAGTTCCTATGAGTGGAACTCGATCAACCAAGCTATTGTAGTAGTGCAACACTTACGCTTCTTCACTTAGAGGGTTTTTAACCTCATATTTCATTTTGTCGACATAATTATACACAATCCAACCTTCATCTCGACCACAGTATACCAAGCAAATAGAATGATGATAGTAATTGATTGACAGGAACTTTTCCCGACACTAACATTGCTGTTAATGTACATCACCGTTGCCCATACGAGTTTTCAATTAAGCCTCAATACTTCACAGTTTTCTCCGTGTGTTACTTTTATATTTTGTTTGTGTTACCTGACGGGCAAAATATCGGTTTATAAGCAAATTTACCTAACGTTACAGAGTATAAATATAACAGTTGAACGGAGATTCAATAATAGTAAAGTGTCTTAATTGTTAATAAATATCGTAAAGAAAGTTGAAGTTTTGCATTTCCCCCTCGTGTCGGCATTATTGTATGCAAAATGCTAGAAGTAGTGCATACATGAGGAAACATTAATATAGTACACAGATACAAGACATAAAGCGATGAACATACACTAGAAGAGGGAACACCCTATAATGAAGAGCTAAAGTTTACCCCCCCCCCCACAAAAAAAAAAAAAAAATGAAATGCATGTTGCAAACCATCTTAGTAGTAAGCATAGCTTTACTAGGAAGATAACTCTATGCAATGATGCAACATAGAATAAATAAGCTATCGTATATATACTTCATAAGCCACTCGCCATTACCACTTACCATTACCACTCGCCATTTGTGAAGTGAAGTGAAGTGTGCGTTGTGCATATTCGCTGTGATGATGTTGCTCTGTAGAATTGACAAAAAAAAATGATTGTCTCATCGTACCGGTGGTTGTGACATTTTTGATTTCTCTCTGCTGGGTTGTTCTGTAAAAAAACAAGCAAACAAGCAAACAAACAAAAACAAAAACAAAGAAAACAAAAGAAAAACCATAAATACATCGCTGACATTTATGAGACTGTTCTGCTTTATTTTCAAAGCTATTACCTCAGTCTCGAGTACTGGCGTAGCCAGGGGGGGGGGGGGGGGGGCGATGGGGGCGGTCGCCCCCCCCCCCCCCCCCCCCCCCCCCCTAAGATTTGGACCGGGGATTTGGGAGGCGGAAAAAAAATGCGTGTATACTGTATGCATGCACATGAAGCGGGTCTCCTTTGCAACCTTTCATGAAATAAGATATTTTTTTGAATATTTCACTCAAAGTGTGCACCAGATCGTTGAATTTCAATTCAAAATATGCAAAATCTCTCGAGCTTGGGAGGGGGTATCCCCCTCCCAAACCCTCCCCCTCTGTGCCTCTTTCCATATACTAAGTACACTTTTTAGATTTACAAAAAATCATGAATAATTCTGAGTGCACAAGACTTATCACTTATATTCCGAAAACTCAAGGTTTCCTCATGTATAAGGGGAATTTCCCCTTTTGATCGACCCTTTCCTCCCTCAGTCCCCCCCCCCCATCAGTTTTTTTTGTGATTTCCTAAATGTTGATTCATGCGTATACGAGATATCTCAATTTCAACCTTAAAAAGGCAAAAGCTCCATCGGAAGGGAAGGGTGGAGATAACACTCGCCCACGCCTTCTCCCTGCTCGCCCGCCCCTCCCCCCTCAACTCGTTAAAACACCCAAAAACATGCATCAAATTGCACCATTTAAAACATCAAAATGCAAAAAGTTCTTACCATGGGAGGGGGGACGCCCCCCCTCCCACACCCTCCCCTCCCCCTTCTCTCGCTCCGCTCGCTCGGGTTCAGTCTTGTTCATTATATTCATTGAAAAGAATTAATACTAAAAATGTATTTAAATTATGCCATTTTAAAGGCAAATTGTACAATAATAATCTACACTAAAATGTACTGCTACCTTAAACAAGTAGGACTGTTTCACGTCGATAAAATGCGCAAAAACATGCATCAAATTGCACCATTTGCAAAATCAAAATGCAAAAAGTTCCTACCGTGGGAGGGGGACACCCCCTCCCACCCCCTCCCCTCTCCCCTCGCTAGCTATTCTGAAAAGCTCGGTCGGGTTCAGTCGCGTTCCTGATATTCAGTGAAAAGAATTAATACTAGAAGTGTATTTGAATTATACCATTTTAAAGGCAAATTGTTCAATAATAATGATCTACACTAAAATATACTGCTACCTTAAACAAGTGGGACTGTTTCACGTCGATAAAACGCGCAAAAACTTGCATCAAATTGCACCATTTGCAACATCAAAATGCAAAAAGTTCTTACCGTGGGAGGGGGACACCCCCCTCCCACACCCTCCCCTCACACACCCTCCTCTCCCTCCTCGCTCGCTAAGCTCGCTCGGCTTCAGTCGCGTTCATGATTTTTCTATTCAGTGAAAAGACTTAATACTAGAAGTGTATTTCAATTATACCATTTTGTAGGCAAATTTTTCAATAATAATCTACACTAAAATATACTGCTACCTTAAACAAGTGGGACTGTTTCACGTCGATAAAACGCGCAAAAACTTGCATCAAATTGCACCATTTGCAACATCAAAATGCAAAAAGTTCTTACCGTGGGAGGGGGGACACCCCCCTCCCACACCCTCCCCTCCCCCTCGCTCGCTCCGCTCGCTCGGGTTCAATCGCGTTCATGATATTCAGTGAAAAGAATTAATACAAGATGTTTATCTAAATTATACCATTTTATAGGCAAATTGTTCAATAATAATCTACATCAAAATAAACTGCTACCTTAAACAAGTGGGACTGTTTCACGTCAATAAAACGCGCAAAAACATGCATCAAATTGAACCATTTGCAACATCAAAATGCGAAAAGTTCTTACAGTGGGAGGGGGACACCCCCCTCCCACACCCTCCCCTCCCCCCTCACTCGCTCCGCTCGCTCGGGTTCAGTCGCGTTCCTGACATTAGTGAAAAGAATTAATACAAGATGTTTATCTAAATCATACCATTTTATAGGCAAATTGTTCAATAATAATCTACATCAAAATAAACTGCTACCTTAAACAAGTGGGACTGTTTCATGTCGATAAAACGCGCAAAAACTTGCATCAAATTGCACCATTTGCAACATCAAAATGCAAAAAGTTCTTACCGTGGGAGGGGGACACCCCCCTCCCACACCCTCCCCTCACACACCCTCCTCTCCCTCCTCGCTCGCTAAGCTCGCTCGGCTTCAGTCGCGTTCATGATTTTTCTATTCAGTGAAAAGACTTAATACTAGAAGTGTATTTCAATTATACCATTTTGTAGGCAAATTTTTCAATAATAATCTACACTAAAATATACTGCTACCTTAAACAAGTGGGACTGTTTCACGTCGATAAAACGCGCAAAAACTTGCATCAAATTGCACCATTTGCAACATCAAAATGCAAAAAGTTCTTACCGTGGGAGGGGGGACACCCCCCTCCCACACCCTCCCCTCCCCCTCGCTCGCTCCGCTCGCTCGGGTTCAATCGCGTTCATGATATTCAGTGAAAAGAATTAATACAAGATGTTTATCTAAATTATACCATTTTATAGGCAAATTGTTCAATAATAATCTACATCAAAATAAACTGCTACCTTAAACAAGTGGGACTGTTTCACGTCAATAAAACGCGCAAAAACATGCATCAAATTGAACCATTTGCAACATCAAAATGCGAAAAGTTCTTACAGTGGGAGGGGGACACCCCCCTCCCACACCCTCCCCTCCCCCCTCACTCGCTCCGCTCGCTCGGGTTCAGTCGCGTTCCTGACATTAGTGAAAAGAATTAATACAAGATGTTTATCTAAATTATACCATTTTATAGGCAAATTGTTCAATAATAATCTACATCAAAATAAACTGCTACCTTAAACAAGTGGGACTGTTTCACGTCAATAAAACGCGCAAAAACATGCATCAAATTGAACCATTTGCAACATCAAAATGCGAAAAGTTCTTACAGTGGGAGGGGGACACCCCCCTCCCACACACCTCCCCTCCCCCCTCGCTCGCTCCGCTCGCTCGGGTTCAGTCGCGTTCCTGACATTAGTGAAAAGAATTAATACAAGATGTTTATCTAAATCATACCATTTTATAGGCAAATTGTTCAATAATAATCTACATCAAAATAAACTGCTACCTTAAACTAGTGGGACTGTTTCACGTCGATAAAACGCGCAAAAACATGCATCAAACTGCACCATTTACAACATCAAAATGCAAAAAGTTCCTACCGTGGGAGGGGGGACACCCCCCTCCCACACCCTCCCCCCCCCCCCCATAGGCCCATGAACAGAAGGCGGACAGCCCTGCCTTATTTCCCGTTTTATTTCAAGTCTCTCAGATGCTCATTCATCGAATAGGTACATCTTTATTTGGGTCTAGGGCGTACCCCCTGGGCAATTACCCCGGACCCTTCCACAGACCCTAACCCTAATCCTAATCCTAATCCTGAACCAAACTCTATACCCTAAACCCAACCCTAACCGTAATCTTTACTGTAACCTTATCACTAACCAGTATTTAGCCGGGGGTAATTACGGGGGGGGGGGGGTTAATTGCCCTGATACGCTTTATATTTATGCACTTACATATCACGCTTACTAATGTATAATGCTTAGATCTATGATAATGGATTATGTACTTACATCCACAAAAGTCAAAAGTCATGGCTCTTGGTCATAAGAGAAAAAATAGGCAGGAAGCTTTGATTTGGTGATGAAATAAGGATATCCAAAATTCATTATATAAATTGTAATCAAAATAAAATAATTGGGTGTTTAATATACTTGACTCTGGTATGATACGAGAAGAACGGGTTCCAAGCATTGTTAAAATGTCTCGGATGATAGTTTGCGTTAGGGATTTCATACATTTTGTTTCATTTAAAACCACCATCATATTATGCCATCACCACGTGACTACGATCGCGTTGCTCAGTTGGGCGGCACCTATAATATGTGCCGCAAAATCCAACGTGTCGCTGCTCTTGACTTGAAATAATCTTTGAAACCAAAGAATAAGATGCAAATATACTCCACGTTAAGTGTCGCATGGATAATTTCAAAGAAGATACATTTTACATGCCGGTATTGCTGGTTGCGCACACATTAGCTGGCAATTCGTGGAAGAGCGTATCAAAATGATAACAATATTGTGTTCAAGCGTTTAGAATACACAATGACTTATAGTACCCGCCGATTTGAAACCATTGATATACAGTAATGTGATAATATACTCTAGAAAAGTGCCCCCTTCGTATACCCTGTCCAATGATAGAATAAAAGAAAGCCATTTACACACCTTGCCGCTGTTTTGTCCAAGATCGTGAAAATGCACACTCCCTTGTTACAGACATTGCATTTGGAGACTAACTATTTACAGCTTAGTTTGCACATATTTATGGTGGAGTTGTTTTTTAATATCATACACATTTTTATCGGATTCATTTCGTTATCCTAAAGGTTTATTGATATGAAATTGAAATTAGGTTCATTATTCGGCAGGTTCGTTAATCCGACAGCGAAATTAGGTTCGTATGCACGCACCTTCTTTTCATTTTCAGATTAACGAATCTTATTTTATTTTCGGATCAACGAACCTGAAAAAACCATACGGAAATAATAATGATAACGAAAAGTTATAATAGGGCTACATGTAAATACTCATTACACACAATGTCGATTTCCATAATCTCCTTGACAAAGAGTATTCAACATAAATACAATTGACAAAAGTAATACAATATTCAAACTAATTTAGCCTCGGCAGCCCTGGAGTAAAAAGATGGACACTATATAATAACAGTTTTCATTTCATTTCATTTATCCATATCAGCACGGCACATGATTCAGCCAGCACGGCTGTTTGTTTGTTTGTTTGTTCGTTTGTTTGTTTGTTTGTTTGTTTTTCAAATAATATCTACTCATTTCCAATCAAATAATACAATATACATCAATTCTCTTTGGTATTACTGTACAAACATATAAGGGAATAATTCTTTTAAAGATAACTGAAATAACTGTACATTTTCAGGTTTCAAAATGACAAATACAATGGCAATAGTACAGCGATGACCGAAGAAAAAAACATGAGAGTATATTATTTCTACCTAAAACTCATCCCCTAACTAACCTCCTTATCCCACCTAACCACACAATATGCTACTTTACTATACACTATCCCCCCCCCCCAAAAAAAAAAAAAAAAATAGAGGGAAAAACCACTCCGCCCATGCATAATTACCTATGATCCTTTCGTTTTCACCCTACCTATTACAATTTTACTATTTAAACACTCACATATCGCCGTTGTCATGTTGTCCGTATGTCCGTTCATACACACACACACACACACACACGCACACACACACAACACACACACACACACACACACACACACACACACACACACACACACACACACACACACGCACACACACACACACACACAGTCCTATTCCTGATAGCATATACATGTATTATGAAGATAGCACAACGTTGTATTGCATATACTGCAATCGTAAGTGGACAAGAGAGAGAAATCAATACCGGGAACCGACATCAAAAGCGGAACTTGATTTAGATGAGGACCTATCATATCCACTCACGTTACTCTTATACCATTATCAAGTTTACAATGATTTACTGTACATGTTTTCCTAAAGAACGCCCACAGGTAGTGGGATGTACTTTTCTTTGCTGTACCTTTCTTTCATAATTTCCCCATTCACCACTTGAATCTAATAAGAGAGAGTGCAAAAAAATGGATTTTAGTTGTTCATTTATATTGTTTGTTTATTATGTTTTTTTTTTTCAAAAGCCTATACAATGTATAGTATCTTTAGCAGTGCTAAATTAATGAATATTTCTCTCATTGGCCACACGTTATTATTGAAAGATTAACGTTTCTAAGTCTCTCTTAAAGTGGCAAATTAATTAAAATTTCTTATTGATCTTGCGCAGAATTAACTCTTATGTCTGCTTTGAGTGCCTACTAACTCACACACACACACACACACACACACACACACACACACACACACACACATAGAACTGTACACACTGTCCAATGTATAAGGCAAGGAAAGAGTTAATGATCTGTAACCGTTCCATCAAATGCTTTATCCAATATAAGATATGCATTGAATTTCAGAAGTGCAAATTTTAACCCGTTGAAGACTAGTCCCATATACACATATACACTCGGGCAGATGTCTAATTTTTGTTGTCGCAATGTGATGCCAAAATGACTCTGTTTTTTTTTTTTTCCTTTTGTTTTCGATAAGTATGCAGATGTATATTTTGCCCATTTTCTTCTTTTTCCTCTCTTTTAAGGCTGTCGTACCTTCAAACTATATACGCTTTTTTGACAAAAGTCTTCTGCATTCATACTCCCAATACATGCGCCATAATTCAGTCAGATCATTTGATTCACTGTTATTATTATCCAGAGTGGTTCCCAATTGACGTGTTTTCTTACTCTTTTCTTCAATCTGTACACGTATATCTCAGTTATGTTTGGATGTACCCACTGTATGATTAATTTTCTTGGAAATAAAAAGAATGACTGTATATCATTTGTAATGTATATTCAATGCAGAAAATTCCTAATGAATTCATTTGAATTGAATTGAAATTGAATTGAAATGCATATTGGTAGGCAAAATCAGTCTGTCTTCAACGGGATGGCAAATGAGATATTTCTGCAGCAAAAATTTCAGCACCAGAACGAAGCTAGTATAGGCCATGGTATCATGTTTCCTTTTCATTGTCGTTGAGTGTGTCCGCTGAGCCGAGCGGGTAATGTTGATTGTTTGTTCACCACCGATTTACTACTATATACACATCAGTGGCTATTAAGACCCAGCCCACTTCTGTGAATTCGCGTTGTTGGATACGAGGGAGAGAGAAAGAAGCGGTAGCAGCGCGCAAGGACGTATTACCGTTTATTATTATGGACAGCGAACTCATGGGAATGTGGTAAGTCTCATGGGAATGTGGTAAGTCTTGCCTTCGCTTTACTTCAGTAATCATATACTTAATAAACCATTTTTATTACACATGCATTTCGTCGACTTGTAAGATTTGTTGTAGCGATAGACCTATCCACTGTACGCAAACCGCTTATTATACTGTTTTATAATGTTCTTCATACTTTCGCTGCACGTTTGATATGTTATTAATGGAACTGGGAGATAAAGAAGTTTCAAATATATTGTGCTGGCCATTATTTAATATAATTTAACATAATCTATTCAGCGAGAATCTAAGGATATGCCGTCATTGATGTGCTGTATTATATAGTAAACACGCAGAACGTTCTGATATCTGTTGTCTGATTGTATAGCGCTACTCAACTTCTCATTATTATGGAATTATGACTGTTTCGAAAATGTAAGCTTGTAGGCCTACCTGGCTCCTGAAATGGAGGGGTCTTAGTCCATTACGGTATCAACCGGCAAGCTGAAAATCGAATGAGCAGAGAAGAAAGCAATGCTAGCATTTATTTATCAAATTTTGATTTAACGCAAAAAAAAAGAAGCAATGTGTAGCGCCGAAACTTTTCGGGTGGGGGAGGACCTTTCATAAAACACAGATATTAATACGCAGCGGAAGAATTTTTGTTGGGCTTATAGTTGTTATGTGCATGTATTATGTTAACATACACTAACATTCAAAATACATCCCCACCTTTCGGTCTACGGGAAGGTTTCAAACATATGTACAGTGTGCAACAAGTCACATCAACATCACTCAGTCACAACTATACACATTCACACATACAGCATGGTGAAACACTTTCATCTACACTCACCATCATGCATACTATGCTCACCAGTAAGGAGTAATTTAAATAAATTTACTACCATGACTGCTAATCAATAACTATTAAGACAACTGTCTTTAAAGGAGATATATAGCTTCCTTTAATGTTCATATAAAGAAACGTATATACATTATTTACAATGTTTACAAAAACTTCATGCCAGTGGCATTTCCAAACTCTTGATCACATTATCTTATATGTGTGTATCTACACACGGCAAATCTAATCTTCATTCATTCCTTATTCTATTTGACACTGTTCGAGGGTTTTGTAATTATTTGCATTTCAGCCAATTAGGTCTGTTGTAAGAGGGCCATCCTCCTCATTGCTGGATGAGCTGAAAGGAGATCAAAGTTGAGAATCTTTACTAAAGAAGTTGAAATCGCATCCTCTTCCTCCAAGAGGCAAGTTCAGAAAGAGAGCTTATTAGTATTACCAATTATGGTAAATCAATCATGACTCCTTATATTTCTGAAATATAATTATCAATTATCACATCACCAATTCTTATCAATTAATCCAGTTAGTATAATTTTGTAACATGAAACGCATGCAGAAATAAGTATGGCAGATGCACAATCTGTTCAGCAAAGCTTTCGAAAAGATACATTCCGAGCTTGATGTAGTATTGCTGCCACAGGTAGATAGCTCCAGTCTAACTGATCGTCCTGACAATACCACTTGATTTGGTTTATCCAAAAAGTTATGTGACTTTCATTTAAAGTCATGCAATTCCAGCATAAAATTGTTGCATCACGCGCAGCATTTAAACCAAACTGAACAAATGTACAAATGACCATGTACATGTCTTGAGGTATTAGTATAATATACTAGTGATAGTATATTCCAAATAATCTACTAAAATTATCGTTCACTCAATTTATCCATATGCATAGACACGTGGTAACTAAGTTGTTACGATTTACATCACCAAAGTGCATCTAAAATCTTTCATATCCCTATGCAGAATAATCTAAAACGGCATACGAATGATAATTCTTCAATTCGAATATCATAAAAAGCTGATTCAATATGGTTTGCTTACCTGAAAGGAGATCAAAGTTGAGAATCTTTACTAAAGAAGTTGAAATCGCATCCTCTTCCTCCAAGAGGCAAGTTCAGAAAGAGGAAGAGGGATGGCTTGGCTGATGCAAGATGGGGATGGCTGTACCATCTTGCTAGATGAATAGGGGTAATACTGTACTTGAGGGGTTATTGGTTGTTCAGGTAACGCAAACCAAGAACTCAATCGATCTCATATCGACATACATTATTCTTTATACATTATCAATCATAACAAAATGTATTTCCTGATTTCTTCATCAGTAAAAATACTCAAATAAATTGTTCTTCCGAACTTTTAACAAAAATGGAATATTCCAACTTCATAGCTTTGTTCTCTCCCCTTTGTTTCTAGGAAACAGACAAAAAAGTTACCTGAGATGGAGAGAGAAAAGGGAAAGGGGCAGAGAAAGAGAGAGAGAAGGGGAGTGGTGCAGTGACTCACCATCCCATGGTCCAGTCTGGCATATATCATGTGTGCGTTGCCATGGGAACCGCACTGAGCACTAGAGTGTGCATGGTCCACTGTAGACTGACCATGGCATGAGTGGCCAAAATGGAATGTCCATTTACTGCACAGTAGCTGACTTTCACTTTGGAGTTGGCACATTCATACACGTAGATTTTATGCTTAAAGGTACAAAACATATCTTTAATGTTGCACCTAACAGGGGCTACATACTCTTCCCCCCTTAAAAGAACACTAACTCAAAATATACTGTGCCCACATCTTGCACAGACATAATTATAACAACTTTAACGTTGCATAACGTTACAACATTAACGTTCCAATGATATGAAAACAATAAACAGCAACAAACATTTCACAACAAATTTCCTCTCTATCCACTAACACTTGCTTTTCTGCATTTGGATAGATATACCAAGGGATGACTCTCATCCTATAACCATAGTTCTCTGTACATTGTACAGCATAGGGTAGGTGTATCTCCATGATAACACATCTCACAGGCAGTTCATCAAAAGGGCTGCTAGTCCATCTTGGAGGTTTACTCAGTCCTTCATAAATGATGAAACAGTAGCAACAAAACAAAGTCTGAGCGAGTTCTGGAGCAAATGATAGTCAAACGAAGAAATCTCTGCTTCTTCCAGTATCACTATGAATGTTTCCGGCTCAGCTGACACGGAAATTAATACAGTTGTACTATTCCTGCAGTTAGTAGCATCAAAATGTGCATCTCAGCAGTGTCCACACACTATGCATCTGCAGTTTACCTCTGTAGTACGCTGCATCCAGTCTCACTCCAATATCTGGCACACAAGTAGCAGTAGTCTCCTTCTGGCAAAATGCAGAATTAATTTCATAATCAAAGTTTATGACAGTTACTGCTAAACAGGATAAGTATGGGACTGGAGATCCCAATCCAGACTGATCAAACGTCACCCAAGCGTTCACCCTAGCAACCGTTGCTCAAACGCTGTCCTCCTCTGGTCTAGCGTAGCATAAAGGCCCTGCCCTCAGTATAGACAGTGATGCCTTTCTGGTCTGCTCAGTGGCTGGTGAGTCTGCCTTCCGATCAGTCAGTGCGCCGTGGTTGGTCTGCCTGGCACCCTAATTTGGCTTCCACACTTTAATGTAAATACCCTCATTGTGTCTAATCCTACTTTTAAGGGCATTGATTTCATGACTTAAATCTCGTTTTAAGCCCTTCTATCAGTACGTGATAGTTAACCTTATCACTGGATATTTAATCCTTTCCAATCGTACTAAACCAGAGCAAAGTATTAGTTTTCTAATTGCCGTGGTCCTTACATTATTTAAATTTGCACCAAAACTCTACTATTTCTGATTTAGCAATCTGGTGGCTCACACTCATTCAAACATTCAAGCACACTTTCAAAACTTATCGGAATTAGTTCCAATACAGCACAGATAACATACTAATTAATGCATCACATAATTGGGATGATTCAATGGTCCCTTCAGTCACACAAATTACTACAACAAATTTTCCATGAATGCTCTCATTTGTTGGACAAGTGCTAATTTGAAGTCTGCATCAGACGATTCTCCAGGGGAATGATACTCAAGTTTGTTAGGGCCGACACCCTTATTGGTCCTGGCAGAACGTCTTACTTCTGGAGGTTTAGCTTGACTTTCACTCTCATTGACTGGTGGATTATTTTGGCTATTACCAGAATTATCAACTGGTAATTCTTCAGCTACCTCATCATCCATATGAACATCATCATTTACCTCATTAATTGATGGGGTTGGGGTGTCATTACCTACAGTATTTTGGGTTTCATCACTCACTTGAGCGGGAGGTTCGACGTTTTCAATTACATTTTCTACCACATCTTTCTTATCTTCAGGTGTTTGTACGTTAACGGGAATGTCGATGGGAGGAGTAATTTGCGTTTGGGTACTTGGGCTTTCCTCAGTGTCGCAAGGGGTGGGATGATTTGGAACGAAGATGCGTTCATCATCGTCATCACTATCACTATCCAAAACATGACTACTCGATTCAGGTGGATTGTGACTAACCTGTGTCTGTTTTGGTTTGAAACTTTGCCTAGTGGTAGGTTTTGGGGGAGGGGCAGGGTCATCTTGAGGTTCGGATGGCAGGGGACCGTCATATGGCAGCAACAAATTTCGATGGAGGACTCTGGGAGCAGCAGTGCTCCCTTCCTTCTGAACACGGTATACCGGAGAGTCACCTATTTTAGATAACACTACATACACGTCGTCACCCCATCGATTTGCCAATTTGTGCTTTCCACGCAAGTGCACATTTTTGACGAGAACCTTGTCACCCTCGCTCAAGACAGGGGCCTTAGCCTTTTGATCATAGCGCTTCTTGTTCGCGCTGCTCCTATTTGCCATATTACGCGCTGCTAAATCATAGGCCTCATGAAGTTGTTCGCGCAATTGTTTCACATAGCTAGACTTGTCTTTCTTTGATGACCACTGGGGATCGATGCCTAGTGCAATGTCGATAGGCAATCGTGCGTTCCTACCAAACATCAAGAAGTATGGGGAAAACTTGGTGGTGTCATGTTCACACACATTATATGCATGCACCAGTGTACTGACGTGTCGCCTCCACTCAGCCTTACCTTTGTCCGAAAGGCAACCTAACATGTCGAGAAGGACACGATTGAACCTTTCAGTGGGGTTTGACTGCGGGTGGTAAGGAGTGGTGCGGACCTTTTCAACTCCAGCCATAGCACATAACTCTTTGATGAGCTGGGAGTTGAAGTCCTGTGCCTGGTCAGTCAGGATCTTAGCAGGCCAGCCATAATGGGCAATGAAATTGTCCCACAGTGCCTTGGCAACTGTAGTACTGCGCTGGTCTTTCGTTGGTACGGCCACAGCGTACTTACTAAAGTGATCCGTCATGACCAGGACATTCTCCACACCTCCACTGTCAGGCTCGATGCTTAGAAAGTCTAAGCAGAGCAACTCTAGTGGCTGAGTAGTGACAATCGTCGCCATTTCGCTTCTCTCCTCTTTCTTCTTCCTCTTAGTGCACCTCTCACACTTACCAATCCATCGATTGATTGTAGTGGCCATGAAAGGGAAGAAGAACCGAGTTCGAGCAAGCGAGACGCACTTGTCAAAGCCAAGGTGCCCACATTCATCATGGATGCCACGCAAGGCCTTGACAATGAGACTATTGGGAAGCAAAATTTGATATCTAGCTTCCCGGGACAAGGGGTCTGTCGTTCGACGGTACAGCACACCATCTAACAATGTGAGCCTCTTCATCTCACGGAAGAGGGTGCGGAGTTCAGGACTTGCGTCCTTCCGCTCCCGTGGTGATGGCTGTTTCCCAGTCTCAACTAAGAGGATCACCTGAGCTAGGTCCTTATCCTCCCTTTGGTACTGTTGCCACTCAGCATGGCTCATACCTTGGAGGGAACCGTCGCCTTGCAGCCCGTCAATATACGATTGAGGAATCGATGACGGCTGCATTGCCAAGCAAACTGCTATGGCAGGTGACTGAGACTGTACTGGGCTGTTGACATCACTTTCACTCACATAGCCTTGGAAAAGTGCACTTACCTCTTCAGTTTCAACTTGCCTCACACGGGACCGTAGGAACTCGACCTGGCTACTCACCTCATCTTGGATTATGTCTCCATCCGGTTGTAAATCAGGTCGCCTACTGAGGGAGTCTGCGTCGTTCAGATTTTTTCCAGGGCAGTAGCGGATCTCAAAATCAAATGTAGACAAGTTTGCAACCCACCTTTGGCCAGTGGCATCAAGCTTGGCAGATGTCATAACATAAGTAAGGGGGTTGTTGTCAGTTATGACAACAAACTTGGTACCGTACAAATAATCCGAGAACTTTTCCGTTACTGCCCATTTGAGGCAGAGGAACTCGCGTTTCCATGCGCAGTAATTCCTCTCAGACTGACTGAGGCCGCGTGAAGCATAAGAGATGACTCGCTTCACGCCATCTGCCTCCTGGTATAGTACCGCTCCCAAGCCGTATCCCGAGGCATCGCAGTGGAGTTCAAATGGTTGGGAGAGATCTGCAAAGCCAAGTATAGGTGCAGTTGTAAGGACCCTCTTCAACTCATTGAATGCCTCTTCACACCTACTTGTCCATCTCTCCCTGAATGGCTCCAACTGCGCCCTTCTTGCCTTTGAACGCTCGGCGGGGGTACTGGCAGTCTTGCGTGGCATGGACTGGCCCACTAAGAGGTC
Source organism: Diadema antillarum (assembly GCF_040938485.1). Taxonomy (NCBI): domain Eukaryota; kingdom Metazoa; phylum Echinodermata; class Echinoidea; order Diadematoida; family Diadematidae; genus Diadema; species Diadema antillarum. Next base: position 196,120 of record NW_027271255.1, on the reverse strand, counting down.
TGTTAGTGGTTTGCAGATCTTACTGAAGTTCTTGCAGAACCTCCTGTAATATCCGCAAAAGCCCAGCCACTGCCTCAATTGTTGAACGTTATTTGGCCTTTGCCAGTCGAGAACATCTTTCACCTTGGTTGGGCATGGGCGAACTCCCTCACCACTTATCTCATGCCCAAGATGGGAGATTGTCTCGTACAGAAAATGGCACTTACCCTTTTCTAGCTTCAGGCCAAAATCACGTACTCTCTGGAGGACTTTGACGGTGCGCTCGATGCACTCCTCCATTGTGGGAGCATGGATGACAATGTCATCTATGTATGCGATGGCTTCCCTCAGAGAGCAGTCGCCAAGGCATCTCTCCACCACACGTTGCATTTGTGCTGGACTAGACTTCAATCCCTGGGGCATGCGCATAAACTCAAAGAGGCCGAATGGAGTGTTAAATGCACTGTACTTCCTATCTTCCTCACGGAGGGGGACCTGGAAAAATGCACCTTTCAGGTCCACCACCGTGAAGAATCTAGAGCCATGCAGAGCATTGAACAAGTCCTCTATCTTAGGTATGCTGTACGCATCAGGAATGACTCGCCTATTAGGTTGTCGATAGTCTACCGTCATCCTAAGCTTACCAGACTTTTTGCGTACCAAGCACACCGGGGAGCTATAAGCGCTCTCTGAGGGCCTGATCAGCTTAGCATCCAAGAGCTCTTGGAAGAGTTGTCTGGCCTCTTCATACATGTTTTGAGGGATGGGGCGCGCGCGGGCGTTCCATGGAGTCTTATCAGACAATTTGATGTTGTGCTCCACGCCCTTCGCACATCCGTAGTCTAGGTCATCTTTCGCAAATAGTCCCTCAAGCTGGTCTAATCTCTGCTTCAAGCAGTCAGACACTTCTTGGGGGACAGTGGGGGCAATGTCATAGTCAGTGGTATCGTCATTGTCATTGTCAACTTCCTTGTTAGGTGCGGAAGTGAAGTAACAAGTAGCAGTCTGGTCTGTATGTGTCGAGTCAGAGTCAATGTCAGTCATCATAGTTTCCAAGTTCATACATACCTGTTCGAGTGGTCTACTCCACATGACAGTGTATGCCCCAGCAATGATCTGTTGATTGCACAAGGTAATTGGCTCGGCTGTATTGTTTGCTACAATAACTCTAATCCTTGCCTTCTTACCTTGTACATTGTGGATGGAGTTGACCACGTGTAAGTTGATGGGTGTTTTCAACTTACCTTCAAACTCTTGCACGAGTATCTCATGCTCCTCTTCAGGGGGTAGGGTGCTTTGAACGGTGCTATTTACCCGAACCACACGACCGGGTTTGACCGTCAGAGGGCGCCTAAGCCTGCAACGCACTTTTCCTACCTCCCCTGATGTGGGGTTGCCGAGTTTGGAGTCGTGAACAGCTTTCTGATAGCATGAATGAACATATGTGGGTACAGAGAGTCTATCTAGGAAATGTGGGCCAAATTGTGCCTTGCACTGACTTGCAAGTTCACGGAACACATTAGTACCGATTATGATGGGAGAGGGACATGAGGTAGGACATGTGACAATTATAGCTAGCACTTCGATAGGGGAATCTGTCCCTATTGTTTGTTTGGGGAGGGAGATGGGGATTGCGGCATACCCTTCATATGTCACTGGTTGCCCATTTGCACCTTCTATTCGAAGGGGACCTTCAATTTGGTGCATTGGGTACCTGTCGCGCAAATACTTGTCAAAAAACGATTTCCGTATTGTAGTAACCACGCTGCCACTATCAATAAGACATGTGGTCTCTACATCGTCAATCATACAGGGGGACTCGCACGGTTCGCCAATTAATTTGGGAGGGATTTGGGTAGAGTTTGTTCTGGGGAGTTTACTTTGATGACACTTTCTAGGGCGTTTCTTTGTGGAACCTCTGTCCAGCCCTCCAGCAGAGGTCCTTATTCGTTTGGGGAATTTTGGGACTTCGTGCCGTTCATGGCATGCCAAGTTTCGATGATTTGATTTCTCATTCTGATATTCTCTTCCTTTCGTTTTTCATTTGGAGGGTTCTTACAATCACTTTGGAAGTGATTGAGCTCTCCACATTTGTAGCATACGAGAATCCTGGGAGGTCTGTTTTGAGCACTATGGGAGAATTGTGGAGGCTTGGGTGGATTTGTGGGGGACGATTTCTTTGGGGCAGGTTGGGTTGCCTTCTTGCCGTCTAGTTGCAGCGAGCCTAGTTGCTGCGCAAGATGCTGCACGGTTGGCTTGGGACTTGCCTTCCCCGCATGCTGCGCAAGCTTTGCTGCACGCGTCGCCTCTGCCTCGCGCACAACACTAATCAAGTGGCTGAAGGGAGGTGGGATTATTTGATGGTGGAGATTTGTGACAGACAAAATGTACTCGTCTGCACATCCCATTTTGAAGCGGTCCAAAAGTTTGCTGGGGGCACTGACTTCAGTAATTTCTCCAGCATTTATTAACTTGGTCAATTGTAGTTGCAGACGTTTTAGAAAGTCAGAAGGTTTCTCTAGTTTTGTTTGAGTCATGCTCATAAATTCCTGGAGCAGGAGATTCGTGTTTTCTAGTTTCCCAAAAATTTCTTTCAGAAATTGTACAATGTCAATGGCAGGGGCATCATGAGGGACCTGCTTGGCAAAGTCTCGGGCAGGGGACACAAGGCGGGTCACAATTTCCCTCCTCTTGGTTGCCTCATCCAAGCCAGGCACACTAATGATTTCTAAAGCTATGTCCATGAAAGTCTCCCATTCTACTTCCCCTTGCTTCACTGGGGTATTTCCCGAAAATATCCCTAAGCGGGGGAGTCTGGGGACAGTTGGGGCACTAACTCCTATCATGCCATTGCTAACAGGGGGTGGAGCTGGCGAAGGACTGGGTTTGGAGCTGTCTTTTACCAACTCTTCCAGCTGGTCTATTGTAAGGCCACTTTCCTTCAGAAATTTATCTAGCTTGTCTTCAGGGGGTGCAAGCTTGTCTTCAGGGGGTGCAAAGGTTGCACCTAGAGTTTCTTCACCAGTTTCAGACATTTTGATTATCAATACACCAGAGAAGATAGCTCAAAACAAAAGAATTAACAACAAAACCAGCCTACAACGCTAGCAATCCCTACACAATCAGTTCAATTCAATCTCAAAAAATATAAACGAACTGTGTAATAGGGACACAAATCAAAACTCAGTGTATTAATTCCACACAAAAAAATATCTGAGCATAAACAAAGCAAGAGAGTAAACAAAATGCCTTATCAAAATCACTCTCTCATTCAGAAAAGAGGGGACTCTTTGCAGAAAGAGGGAGAGAGAGAGAGAGAGAGAGAGGAGAAAAAATGAGAGTAAGTCCAAAGGTCACACAGGGCAATGCCAGCTACCAGCAGCCAAGGCCACAAGTGTTATGATGTCAACACCAGCGATCGTAAAACTAGGGGAACTGTGGCAAGTAGCCCTAATTCATAACCCGTAAAACTATAGCACTCTCTGTCCGAAACAAGTAGCACTCATGGAAAAAGTGAACAAAATTGCAACAAGTTGACTCATAACAATGAATCAACAACACTTAATAGACATTTCATTTAAACAATTAAACAACCTCGCTCTGCTACCAATTGTAGCGCCGAAACTTTTCGGGTGGGGGAGGACCTTTCATAAAACACAGATATTAATACGCAGCGGAAGAATTTTTGTTGGGCTTATAGTTGTTATGTGCATGTATTATGTTAACATACACTAACATTCAAAATACATCCCCACCTTTCGGTCTACGGGAAGGTTTCAAACATATGTACAGTGTGCAACAAGTCACATCAACATCACTCAGTCACAACTATACACATTCACACATACAGCATGGTGAAACACTTTCATCTACACTCACCATCATGCATACTATGCTCACCAGTAAGGAGTAATTTAAATAAATTTACTACCATGACTGCTAATCAATAACTATTAAGACAACTGTCTTTAAAGGAGATATATAGCTTCCTTTAATGTTCATATAAAGAAACGTATATACATTATTTACAATGTTTACAAAAACTTCATGCCAGTGGCATTTCCAAACTCTTGATCACATTATCTTATATGTGTGTATCTACACACGGCAAATCTAATCTTCATTCATTCCTTATTCTATTTGACACTGTTCGAGGGTTTTGTAATTATTTGCATTTCAGCCAATTAGGTCTGTTGTAAGAGGGCCATCCTCCTCATTGCTGGATGAGCTGAAAGGAGATCAAAGTTGAGAATCTTTACTAAAGAAGTTGAAATCGCATCCTCTTCCTCCAAGAGGCAAGTTCAGAAAGAGAGCTTATTAGTATTACCAATTATGGTAAATCAATCATGACTCCTTATATTTCTGAAATATAATTATCAATTATCACATCACCAATTCTTATCAATTAATCCAGTTAGTATAATTTTGTAACATGAAACGCATGCAGAAATAAGTATGGCAGATGCACAATCTGTTCAGCAAAGCTTTCGAAAAGATACATTCCGAGCTTGATGTAGTATTGCTGCCACAGGTAGATAGCTCCAGTCTAACTGATCGTCCTGACAATACCACTTGATTTGGTTTATCCAAAAAGTTATGTGACTTTCATTTAAAGTCATGCAATTCCAGCATAAAATTGTTGCATCACGCGCAGCATTTAAACCAAACTGAACAAATGTACAAATGACCATGTACATGTCTTGAGGTATTAGTATAATATACTAGTGATAGTATATTCCAAATAATCTACTAAAATTATCGTTCACTCAATTTATCCATATGCATAGACACGTGGTAACTAAGTTGTTACGATTTACATCACCAAAGTGCATCTAAAATCTTTCATATCCCTATGCAGAATAATCTAAAACGGCATACGAATGATAATTCTTCAATTCGAATATCATAAAAAGCTGATTCAATATGGTTTGCTTACCTGAAAGGAGATCAAAGTTGAGAATCTTTACTAAAGAAGTTGAAATCGCATCCTCTTCCTCCAAGAGGCAAGTTCAGAAAGAGGAAGAGGGATGGCTTGGCTGATGCAAGATGGGGATGGCTGTACCATCTTGCTAGATGAATAGGGGTAATACTGTACTTGAGGGGTTATTGGTTGTTCAGGTAACGCAAACCAAGAACTCAATCGATCTCATATCGACATACATTATTCTTTATACATTATCAATCATAACAAAATGTATTTCCTGATTTCTTCATCAGTAAAAATACTCAAATAAATTGTTCTTCCGAACTTTTAACAAAAATGGAATATTCCAACTTCATAGCTTTGTTCTCTCCCCTTTGTTTCTAGGAAACAGACAAAAAAGTTACCTGAGATGGAGAGAGAAAAGGGAAAGGGGCAGAGAAAGAGAGAGAGAAGGGGAGTGGTGCAGTGACTCACCATCCCATGGTCCAGTCTGGCATATATCATGTGTGCGTTGCCATGGGAACCGCACTGAGCACTAGAGTGTGCATGGTCCACTGTAGACTGACCATGGCATGAGTGGCCAAAATGGAATGTCCATTTACTGCACAGTAGCTGACTTTCACTTTGGAGTTGGCACATTCATACACGTAGATTTTATGCTTAAAGGTACAAAACATATCTTTAATGTTGCACCTAACAGGGGCTACAAATGGGTAGATGTTTACCAAGAAAATGACGCCAATACGGCATCACAATCTTATTCATATTTTGTTTCGGTAATATTAGGATAAAAGCATTCCTTTTGTTCGAGTAAAATATCGTAATCGCATGTAAAAATCCTAGGATAACCAAAGGTATTATGATTTCCATTCAAAAGAGAAATCGTCTTTATATATATATATATATTACATTGGTTACCTGTAGAAAAAAGGATTATTTTCAAGATTCTGTTATTAGTACATCATTCAGTTCATTCTTTTTCCCCAATATACATAAGTAATTCTGTTCAAAAATACAATCCGACACGAAGGCTACGTTCATCATCAGATGCATTCTTACTCCAAACACCCAGAGTAAAACATGGGTATGGTGATCGTGCTTTTTCCGTTATGGGACCAAAATTGTGGAATCAGTTACCTCTTCAGTTAAGGGAACTGTCATCGACAGAGTCATTCAAATCCAAACTTAAAACTTATCTGTTCCTTTCATACTGAGGA